>NW_026624082.1:141552-182784 GCF_030028575.1 Malurus melanocephalus | reverse complement strand
TGTTTGTGCACAATTTTTTTCCTTGGCTCTCTTGCTACCTCTTGGTCTTTTACTGTTTGGTGTTCTGGTTACATTTCTCACTGATCTCGCTGCAATTTTTTTCATATATTGCTTCCAACAATTTTTGCCTTTGTCAAGTCACGTGTCATAATCAAATTGCTGTTTGCTTTGCACTTTTTGTTCACTTGTTCAGTGCAACTGTTACCTAATTTTTTAGTGGAAGAAATTATTTCGACCAGGTAAAGAGTTCTGGGTGAAAAACTGGTCCAATCGGGCCAAAGGGCAGTTTCAGAAGTTCAGAGCGTAAATTTACAATTACAGGTAGCAGATTTACCAGTGGTGTTCCATAGCAGTAAGTACCAAGGGCTGATACCCCATGATATTTTCATCAACAGCCATGGGGATGGGTTGGAATGTTCTCTCAGAAGAGGGTGACCAGCTGACCAGAATTCCAGTCAGAGAATGGGCCTGCCTGAATATTTGTAAAATTAAATGAAGTTTAACACTTGGGACACAATGCCAAGAAGCTGCTTAGTGAAAAAAGACACAGACTCCTGCTGGAAAACGAGCTGGATGTCAGTGAACAATGCATCCTTGTGGTGATGCACATTAAGAAAAGTGCAGGAAGTAATGGTTGCCATCTGTGCATCACTTAGGAGGCAACATCTGGAACCCTGTGTCTCATGCCGGACCCCGCAGAGAATGAGAGAGTTTGAAGAGCTGGATTTCACCCAGCCAAGGAGTCACTGAATCATCCCTGTGCTGCAGCACAAGGCCATGGAACGAGGGATTAGGAGATATGGGGTTGTTTCCTCACCAAGAGGCTAAGTGGTGTCCTCAGCTGTCTAACCACAGTTTGTGGAGAACAGGGAACCAGCTTTTTCTCAGATGTGCACAGAAAAAGGCAGTGAACACAAGTTGCAGAAAGTGAAATTTCAAATAGATGTAAAGATGTTTCACTATGAGGGGCTTCAAATCATGGCCTGACAAAGTGTATGGAATTTTTAAATCCTTGCAGATACTTAGTGCCTGACTAGAAAAGGCCCTGAACAACCTGGTCTTAAATTTAGGCTTACCTGACCAGCAAAGTAGGCTAGGTGAACTCCTGAGATTCAGAGTAAATTATCCTGTGCACAGACCTTTTGAGTCTCCTGCTTGTGTGAATGAGGAGGCTAAAAAAGCACCAGAACTCAGGTGCATTTTTGTTACTGTCTCTCCTTATTTAGCTTTGCCTCTCACTCATCACACATGTAGTAGTAGTTTATGCTGTGGCTTTACCCTCTATGAACCCTGTTTTGGATCTTAACTTTTATTAGCTACTTTTGCAAAAGGAACTGTAGTTATTTTTGGGATTGCAACTTTTCTGTTAAGTTGGGYTGAACTTGGATAACAARTTCAGGGTTACCAGGGAGAGCACAGTGCTTCAAGTACAGTGCAATCATTTAAAGCTCATTTTCTTAAAGATGTCAATCAGGTAAACAAATTGGGTAGGCTAAACAAGTGTACCCAATGACTGAATTCTGACCAAAATGTTTCACTGAATTTTTTCATTGAATGCTTTAATCTCCCATGTTCCATTTAATATTATTCAAGAAACATAAAAAAATACACTATATCTTCTTTTATGAAAAGTCTTAGGATCAGGAGCTAATGGGTCAGCTGAACCACTGTTTGATCTCTTGAAAGATATTTGCTGGATAGTATTTCTGTCATTTTATCCAAGAACAGCAATAATTGAAATACACATTCATACCCATTGAGCTTTCTCTTCAGAGGAGAATACGTTTTACCCCTCTACTGAAGTAACGTGACCTTTTGGGAAAGAGGAAAAACTTGATTGTAAGCTAGCAAGAAGGGTTAAAAATGTTGCAAATAGGTTTTCCTCTAGCACTTATCTCTTAAAATACAGTGTAGTTTTGCTTTTAAATCCCATAATTTTAAGCATTTCCTTGATGGTGGAGGGAGGTCTGTTCATCATGAGCCTTACAAGAAAGATAATTTCTAGGAGACTTATTAAAATGTACTTACTCATAAATTCTGTCCTCTACTCCTAGTTAAATGTTAAAGAGGGTATTATTATTCGTCTGTTATCCTTTACCCCAACACCAGGGTTGGTTCAGTGCTATTTCAGAATTCCAGCTCTGAGCTTGTTTGCCTGCAAAGCCATGGCTGTTCCACCTTTACAGAAATTCATGAAGATACAGCACAGAATAAGACAAAGCTTGAAAAATTACTTCTAAAATCTGTATTCATTATTGACTTTTCAGCTGTGCAGCTTTTTGCATCACTTCCATGAACCTCATATTTCTGTTCATTCCTTGAAAATTGTTTCAACTGATTGATATGAATCCTTTTTCACTAAGATAAAAAAAACCATAAACACAATGCACAATAACATGTAATAATATGTGACTGCACTCCTTCACATGATTTGTATTATGTTAAAGACCCTATGAAAAGCTCAGTTATCAGCCCTTGTGGTTCTTTACGTGTTCACATATAGCACCAATATGTAGGTCTTGCTTCCTTCCAACTGACACTCAAGGCTCAAGCTCTACTTTGTTGGGAGTAGAGGGAGGATGTTATTTATTCCTTTTCTTTAATCTCTCACTAGAGAATTCACTATCTGGTGGCTTTCACTTTCATCTCAGTTCAAGACAGCTGTACGTGTCCAAATAGCCTAGACAATTCTTCATGAGTATTGCTGGTAAAATTAGGGCAAAGCTGACTTTGTCTTTCCCCCCACACACACAACAACTGAGATCAGTAGCATAACCTGGAATCAGTTCTTAAAGAATATGAAAGGATCAAAAACCTCTAGTCCCAACGAATTACAGAAATACACCTCAAATCTGTTTCAACATGGGTGTATTGACCTTACCTGAATTATTTGTATTTACTCTCACTTATTTTTCTATCTCACCACTGTCAGAGAAAAACAGGGACTGTGTAGGGAATTTTTTTTTTTACAACAGTAGTGGTTTTTTGGAGGGAATGGGAAATGAAGGCTGTGAGGTCCCATTTGTTCTATTTATAGCCTACTTTATTTATCATTTTGTAGGTTAAAATTTAGTGACTCTTTCATATTTGGCATCTTTTCATATATCAGAATTCTGTTTATCWGTGTAGAATCATAGARTYRTAGAATGATTTGGGTCAGAAGGGACCTTAAAGRTTACCTWGTTCCACCATGGGCAGGGAYAGACTGGGGTGCACAGGGCCCCATCCAACCTGGCCTTAAACAGGAATTGCTTCCAGTGAAACTTTTTAATCCCTTGTCCTGAATAACAGGGAGTGTCTGCTGCTTTTGTTGAGAATGTCAGAAGCTTGCAGGTTTGTTTGTGATGGATTAGCAAAGTGTGTTTGCCTAGTTATCCTCTATGGGGATGAAAAAAAATCTGTGCATTTATAGTGTTACTGTTTCTATTAAAAATGTATTGCTTCTCAATTTATTGCTGTGTCTGCAAGTCACATACTCCATGTTCACATTGATGACTTTGTCTAATTGAATCTGTACTTCCTGCTACCAGTAGGAATCCTTTGCATTACCTTCTCTTTCAAGAAATACTCAGTCATTAATGGTGAATGCTTACCAATTGATATTTAACACAGTTAGTATGTCAGATACATAGATACAGGTTAGATCCAGGTTAAGTAAAAAGTACTCTATCTTTCTGTCTTTGTTCTAAAAACCTATTAAATGTGAATCCTTTTGACAGAAAGGCAATTTCAAGTAAAAAAACCTTGCTGCATACATGCAAAACTATCTGTCCCAGTACGTTGTGTAGCCTTTTAAGACCCATATCCCATTATGCAAGTTCCTTCCAAATCTGTAGTACTGACAGAGTACTACTATCCCTTTTATTGGGATAGATCCATGTCAAGCCTGAGCTGGTAGAGGAAACACCAATAAGTAAATAAAGTAAAAAGGATTCAGCAGTGTTCTTTCTATGTAATCTTTCCAATTGATACAGAAAAGAACGATCAAGTACTTTTTTAAGACTTCTTTTCTGGGGAGTTGAAGCTTTCAGTGTTTTCCAGAGTTGTGCTGTTTTCATTCTTGGAGGTTTTCAATATTTGTCCAGAAAAGTTCTTGAGCAACCTGACCTAATCTCRCTGCTGATCCTGCTTTGAGCMGGAGGTTGTACTAGAGATCTCTCAAGGTCCCTTTCAGCCTGAATTATTCCGTGTTTCTAATATATAAGTAGAATGTTACTAAACTAAGTTTCACTTTAAGGATACACTGTAAGGTTCTAAAGAATCTAGAGTATCAGAACTTCATCTCCTTTTTGTCAGAATTGTTCTAATAGTTTCAGAGTCAAGTATACAGTCAAAATGATACCAAAAGTTTATGAGAAGAGATCATTAACAAGGAATTATAGATAAGATTCAGTCATATAATAGAGGGTGGTTGAGTATAACTGAATTTTGTTTCTTTAGTGTGAGAGTGGTTTCTAAATCTGTCTCACCTCTGCTTACCATAAAAAGGTAGGATGGTGTCCTATTGACACGTTCTGCAGTTCACCTGAACCTACTGTTCAATTTTCCTTTCTAGGTCCCAGAACATTCTTCACACAAAAGATTCAGTGTGGTGCTGGGGAGAAGGAGCTGTTCCCACAAGAATGCCATCAGTGCCCAGCCAGGCACTCTGGCTTGCTCATTGAACACTTGAGTTGAATGTTTCACCGGGTGTCCCTTAGCTTGGCCTCAGCAGAGAGTCCTTTTGGGAACAGGCCACTGGTGGTTAATGAGGGTTGTTGTGCATTCTCCATGAGCTTCTACTGCAAGGCAGAACCTCTAACTTGTGATTCCTGAAGAATACCAGTTAATACAGTCCTCGTGATTCTCTACTTCACTGGTTTTTATTGTAGTATATCCAAATTTAAGTTATTTTCTGCATGTTCTTCTCTCTTTTAATCTGTAGTGTTGCTGCGGTGACATTCTTTTCTTGTCAGATTGCTCATGAGCTCTGTACTTTAGGGTCTTTTGAAACAAAATGAGTTTTGCCTAGGTATTTTCTTGTTCTTCAGTTTTGTCTCCTATAATTTGTCACAGATTTTTACTCTGCATAAAAGTGAGCTAACCCAAGAAAACACACAGATACTCCAGCATAGAGCAGCACAGCAGGAGCTAAAGAAATGTTATTATCAACAACAGTGGGTATTTTACTGAGAGACACTCTAAAATGCATGAGGAATTTAACTTCTATGACCACTAAGAGAAAAAATCTGATTATTTCCTAACCCATCAAGTATTAAAAAAACAGTTAAAACTGACAGATTGACAGCAAAGTTTACAAAAATATTCTTTGCCTATCTTAATTTTAAAAATGCATATATCTGAACCCTGGTTATATAGATATTGGGGTTGATGATAAAAAATTGCTATCGATTGTCACAGCACTGTATTTGTAGAAAAGAGTAAACATTTATTATTGTTGTTTAAACTTACGTGTTCATAGAAAATTTCACTGTAATTTATTTACAGGTTTTTAATGCAAAAACAGCAGAGCTCTTGAGTCACCATCAAGTTGAAATACAACAAAAATTCCCTAGAGAAGGGTATGTTTTTTTAATTTTTTCATTTGTGTACATTTTGGTAGAGCTTATGTATTTTTATCTATGTGTCTTCAAAACTGAAGTTGATTAATATTTCTTAGTAGCACAGTGTCTGCTCTAGAAGACTGGGTAGAAAAAATGGCATAAAATAGCTCCCACTGTGTGTCCAAAATGTGCCCTGAGTTACAGAAACTAAAAGTATTTAGCGTTTTTCTCTGATCACTCATTTACATATTTAACATCTATACTTTGAAGTTTAAAACTTAAGTTTAAATGAGACTTAGCATCTTATTTAAGGTGATAAAGCTGGTAATTTTTACAGTTCAATCATTGTCTTCAGCTTAGTCCATAGAAATATCTTAGTTTCTTCTCTGAGGTTTTGTTTGTTTGTTTGTTCCTCACTGACCTACCATTTGCTGCCAATGCCCTCTGTATAGAATAAAAAAAACCAAAATTATGTGTTTTCTTCAGATTCTTTTTTGTGAAAGTACAGCTTACAGTTTAAAAAAGGTTTGAAATTCTTTATACTTTTTGTAGACATGTCAAACATGTTTTGTAGCTATAATTGTGTTAAAATGCTCAGCTTGTTTTTCAGACTAGAGTTCTTTTTTTTAATGTGATTTTTTATAATGGTGTTTACTGTTTGTTAAAGATGGGTGGAACAAGATCCAAAAGAAATATTAAACTCTGTCTATGAATGTGTGGAAAGGACCTGTGAGAAAATGAAACAACTGAACATAAACATCGCCAACATAAGAGGTACTTAGGGGTAACTGAGGGCTTTAACATGCTTGTGGTTGAGCAATTCAAATAGTCTCGTTTTTAAATTAATAAATAAAAAGGTGGCAGAATGTGCCAGCATCAAATACAAGTTAAATTCCATTTGAAAGCAGTTTTTGGGGGAGGAATAATGAGAAAATAAGTCCCTTGTGTATATTAGCAATGCAGAATCTATGCAGTAGACTCAACCTAATCTTGTAACATCACAGAAACAAGTGATGAATAAATTCTGAAATTTAATTTAGGACTTTAATTCAGGAAAGTTAGTATCCTTGACAGCGTTGTTGCTATCTCAGTTTGTGGCTGATAAAGAGAGAGTTTTAGAGCATATAGGTTGATCAGCAAAAGATGAGTTATTAAAAGTAATATTTCTAGATTATACCTTGAAAAAGTTGGAAGCTTTTTATTTCCCATTTACTTTCCTCTTCTCCTTACCTGTTCCTCCCTCCTCTCCTCCTCTCCATTCCCTCCCTCACCCCCACAAAAGGGGAAAACAAACCTTCTGAAAAGGATACTTTCTATTTTGTCCTGAAGCCATTGGAGTCACCAATCAGAGAGAAACAACAGTGGTTTGGGACAAGACAACTGGAGAACCTCTTTATAATGCTATTGGTAACTATTACGTTTTCTAAATATGTAGTATCATGAACATGTTGTGGAAAAAATGCTTTTGTAGTTTTCTAAGCAGATCTGATTGTGGCCTAGCCTAGTAATTTCTTGGATTTTTTTGATATCTAAGTTGTAAGATGTCTATTCATATACCAGTGTAGCTTAAAAAAGCTATTCTATAAAAAATATTATTTAATAAATCACTTTATTGGTTTTCAAAAAATAACCCTGAGGAGTTCCTGGCACAAGATGTTCTGACTTGCACCCAATCACTTCCTTTGAAATTATCAGGATGCTGTTGATTTAGCTGTAAAAGAAAATCATGTTAGGTAGATTTAATGAATACTTATTGATGACTTAATGAATACTTATATACTCAGTTTTTTATTTTTAACTTACCTGAAAGTTTCAGACTTTGTCATCTGAAAAATGGTAATTGTCTAGAATTGTTTTTTTTAGGTCATATCAAGTGCCAGGTATAGTTTGTCATAGTATGACTGAAAAAACAGGCTCCTTCTATAGTCGTATAATACATGTATTTAACAGTTTTATCTTAAGCCCAGCTATACCTTGATAGCTGCAGCATAGTCTTTTAGTTGAAAGTTTACATAGATATAGTAAATAATCAACCTGCTCTTTGTTTTAACTTCTTAGTTTAGTCACAGTCATCTGCTGCAAAGTAGCATAAGTCAATTATATTCTGATAAAGTATATATCCTATTATTTGGAAAATTCTGTTTGATTTCTCAAATTGTTTGTTCTCTAAATCAACTGAGTTTATCTAGCCATTTTTAATTTTTACAACAGTGCATTTAAACTAAAATCACAGTACAATATTCTTTCAACTATGTGAAAAGAAAAATAGACAGGAATTCACTGGCAAGAGCTATGGTTTCATAGAAGCAGCCTCAACATGTCACTTTTTATATATTAAATCACTTGATCAATTAATTTTATTCATGTTTTTAGTGTGGCTTGACCTGAGAACCCAGTCAACAGTTGAACGTCTTCTTAAAAGAATTCCAGGAAAAAACAAAACTTTTTCTAAGGTAAGAGATATTACAGAACATTTAAATGGTAGCTGCTGCAATAAAAAATGTTTTGGATATATGTGTTTAAAAATCCCCAAAACAAAGTCAGTTGTAGCTTCTCGTCCCTTCTTAGCTTGTCAAATAATAATAAAAATGTGCATAAGACACCAATCTGAGACTAGAAAATTTTTAATTTCCTTAAAATAAATGGTTAACATTGCTTTAATTTCTTACTAGAGAAGTTAAATGAGTAATTGTGAAACTTAATCCTGTGCTATCCGGCCAACATCAAGTAAACATTACACACAAAAATTAAGATCAAGTAGAAAAAAACTATGTGGGAAATAATTTATTGGTGGGAAATGTATTATCCATTCTCATGCCATAGTATTGAAATTAATTGCATCCAATCTGAGAACTAGGAAGATCATTCATAATGAACAAATTAATTCCTTTTTTGTGAGCATATATATAATGATTTGGAAACTAAATATTTGAAAAAAAAAATTAATAATGTCCTTTACTAATTGTATAAATATTATGTATTTTTTATATTATATGTTTTCCTATAGGCAAGAAATGAATGTCAAAAATATATAACTTACTTGATTTTTAAGTTCTAATAGAACACAAATTTCATCTTTCCTGTGTCGTGCTGCTCATTTTTTTTGTTACTTATTGTCTAGTCATATGGAGATATCCTAGATAAGACAGGTCTTCTGCAAACAACTTTTTCACGTAAATGATCTTTGAACTGCATTTGGATCAGCTTTGATCTTTGTCCATTATTGAACTCATCATTTGGTTTTGATGTTCAGACTTGTGTGTTGTATGCTTAGTACTTATTTAAAAACAAGTTTGTGTAATATCTTTGAGTTTTGTATCTTTGTTTTTTTTTTCCCTATCACCATTTCCTTTATATAACAGCAGTATTTATGGAAAAGATATTTGCATGATGTTAAATGGTTTCTTTCTCATTTTACAGTTTAAGACTGGTCTTCCACTTAGCACTTATTTTAGTGCAGTAAAACTTCGGTGGCTTTTGGATAATGTGGAAGAGATTAGGAAAGCAGTTGAGGAAAAAAGAGCTATGTTTGGGACTATTGATTCTTGGCTTATTTGGGTATGTATTTGAGAATTTATTGTCACTTTTTAAAATGAATTTCCGTATCATGCAAATCCCCATGCATATGATATACCATGCCCACTGGTGACACAATAATTTCAACACAAGCCACTAAAAACATTCCATTAAAGTTCCTTGGAAGATGAACTTTTACTGTCCCTGTACCACGATATTTTTTTCTAGGCACTTATATGTAGTTTACCATTATAGGTTGCTGTAAAATTTTGCTCACGCTTTCAGAAAAATCTTGGACTTTAGAAAGAAGATTCGATCTGCCTCTTTAGCTGTTGCAGAAATACCAGAGTTCCCAGTCCCAAACTTTGTGATTTTGAAATTTGTTTTTGGAATTTTTTGAAGTAAACCTATGTCTCTCCTTGATGAATGCTGTTATTATTTTGCTCAGAGTTTGACAGGTGGAAAGAATGGAGGTATTCACTGTACAGATGTCACCAATGCCAGTAGAACAATGTTGTTCAACATTCATTCCTTGGAATGGGATCCTGAGCTCTGCAAGTAAGCTCAGTTTTTCAGTAATGATGTTAAGTAAATAGTTTCTAACTTGTTTAATGGTAAGAATCTCTTACTTAAACTAAGATTGGCAGTTAGTGTTCTATTTACTGTTGACATTAGTAACTGAGATTCATTGTTCTCCAAATGTCCAGTTTACAATGGTCTGGATGAACTAAAAGTAGCAGAATCTTTCTGTAGGTAGAGGCATGGGTCACAGAAACAATTTAGCTCAGTTGGTTAGTGCATGATGCTAATACTGCCCAGGTTGTGGGTTTAATCCCTGTATGGGCCATTCACATAAGAGCTGGACTCAGTGGTCCTTGTGGGTCCCTTTCAACTCAGAATATTGTCATTTTTATAATTTCCTTATTACTTAATCAAATTTGTAAGGCAGCTAGAGTGATATTATCTTTATTTAAAAATTGAATTTATGAACAAGTGTCTTATTAAGATATTGTTGGAAGAGGAATGAATTTCCATATGAAAGAGTTGGATATGTCCTCAAAATTTGAAATATATTCTGTTTTACTCCAAAATTCAGTGTCATGTACTGTAACAAGTAGAAAACCACATAGCTATAGATTAAAACCTAGAAATAAAAGTTCCTTTTATAGTTTCTTTCTTTACAGCTTAAACTTATTTAATAAAAGAATTACAAAATGCTTTCTAATTTAGCATTGACCATATAAAATACCTTATTTTTGTTGTGTTCAGGTTCTTTGATATTCCTATGGAAATACTTCCAAGCGTACGGAGCTCCTCTGAGATTTATGGTCTGATGGTATGTTTTCCAGTATTTGTGTGAAGTTAAAATATTTGTAAATTTGTAAGTTGTAAAATATTTGTAAAAATACACCTGCATTCATATGGATTTAACAGATTCCATAGATTAGGACTGAAGGCTTATTCTAGACAAGTTTATTTGATTTATGATTAATATGCTGTTATCGTTATATAGTATTATATGAAGTTGAGTATTTGATTACTTTGTTGCAGCACCAACTCTTCTTGTACAGTGGCATCTAARTAATGAACTTCAAGTTGGATAAACTGGATGTTGTGATTTTGCATTCTTTTTCCTGGTAGTTTGAGCTATTTTTAAATAAGAAAACATGCATTTTATAATGAACATAAGTTACAAGATTTTTTTTTTTTAATATAACTCTAACTTCTCTGAAATGTAAATATTTTTGTTAATGTGTAAATAGAAATGCCACTAGAAGTCATTGTGGACTTTTATTTATGTGAAGCTCAGATGAGAGTGAGTTGTTTTAACCTGAATGAGCAAGGTAAATGGAAAAAAATACTGCCTGACCACCAGAACAGAATTGCTCATCACTTTAAATGTGAACTTCTGTTTCTCTTCCCCTTTCTTTCCATTTTTTTTTCTTTTTCTTCCTTTTGCTGGCTGTAGAAAATCTGTCCTAGCCTGGTGAGTAGAGGCTTCCATTAGGCTGACCATCTATATCTTACCCATTCTGCTCAGATGCTGTGCATTTTCATTGGTTTAAGGATTAGTAAAAGTGCACTTTCTAGACCAATAAATTTGCTGTGTATTTCCAAATCTGAGATAATGCAATTAGAGTTCATGCCAAAATTATTTCTAAAATGGGATCTCAGTGTATGTGTTTGTCTTAATTTCCACACTGTTGAATATTTCTTTTTAGAGTGAGCTAAAAAAATTAGCTAGTGGCTAATAAATGTTAGTTATATCATCTTATAAATGAGAAAAGCAGTCCATTCTGTCTAAAAGTATTAATTCTATGGCAGCTGAATATCAGATTCATGCAGAGTTTTTTAGTGCATTTATAAACACAGTTACCTTAAATCCAGTTAATTAAAATGAGAATTAAAGAAAAAAAATCAGATTGGAAATGCACTTGCATGGCTTTACTGAAAATGCATTTTCACAATTGCACAAAGAGGCGATATAAAGAAAGAGGTAGAAATTGTCAGGAAATAGTTAAAAAAATAAAGAATTTCAGGATATCCTCACTAAGTTTGAACATGACACTGAGTTGGGCAAAGTGTTGGTCTGCTGAGGGTAGGCAGGGTCTGCAGAGGGATCTGGATAGGCTGGACCAATGAGCTGAGACCAGCTGTGTGAGTTTAAATGAGGCCAATTGCAGGGTCCTGCATTGTGTCACAAGCACCCYAGGCAATGCTCCAGGCTGGGGAAAGGGGCTAAAAAAAAGTGCCTGGAAGAAAAAGACCTGGAGGTGCTGTGAACAGCAGCTGAACACGAGCCAGGTGTGCCCTGGGGGCCAAGAAGGCCAAAGGCACCTGGCCTGGATCAGCAATGGTGTGGCAGCAGGGTCAGGGCAGTGATTGTCCCTCTGTACTCRGCACTGGTGAGAGCACACCTCAATCCTGGGTTCAGTTTTGGGCCTCTCACTACAAGAAAGGCATTGAGGRGCTGGAGCAATAGAGCTGGTGAAGAGTCTGGAGCACAARTSTGATGAGGAGGAGCAGCTGAGGGAGCTGGGGGTGTTYAGCCTGGAGAAAAGGAGGCTCAGGGGGGWCCTTACCACTCTACAACTTCCTGAAAGGAGGTTATAGCCAGGTWGGSGTCCATCTCTTCTCCCACRTAACAAATGATAAAACAAGAGCTTTCACAGGTGGTCAAGCATTGGAACAGGCTGCCCAGAGAAGTGGTGGAGTCACCATCCCTGGAGGTACTTAAAAGATGCAAAGATGTGTCACTTAGAGACATGGGTTAGCAGTGAACTTGGCAGTGTTAGTAATAGTTGGACTTGATCTCAGAGGTCTTTTTCAATTTAAATAATTTTAGGATTCTGAAACATAACTGAAAAACTCTGGTAATGTTAGGAATAAAGTCTGTGTGAGACTTAAAATGCTGTATCTTAAAATAAGGCATCTGTCTTTGCTTAGGATGTCACCACAGTCATGTTTTTTTTTTTCTAGTCACTTTACCATTTTGCACTTTTGCATTTTACACTTGGCACTTACTGCACAGATTACATGGAACCTGGTCTTCTCTATAGTATTATTTCAAGAAAATTTATGCTAGGAACTTTTGAAGTCACATAAAGTATATTTGTAAAATTTCCTGCTTTTCATTTCTTAGTGTACACCTGAACTGAATCATGTTGCTTACATGACCCTTCTATGTTTTCCTCTGAGCATTAGAAGTTTTGCTTATTTTTCATTGCCTTCAATTGTAGTCCTGGAAATCTAACTCAGTGTTTTTTCTTTCTCTTTTTGCAAAACAGAAATCTGGAGCTTTGACAGGTGTACCAATTTCTGGGGTAAGTCCTACTTCAACTTAGATCTGGAATGACAACCTGGAACTGAATGAACATAGCTTCACAGAAAAAAAGCTTTAACAATGAATGAATCCTGCAATGAATTAAGTTTTTGGTTTTTTACTCCAGCTTAAACAGGAAGTAGACTTTTGAAGATGAATTACTAATTGGCTTGATCTGTTGTTATTAAGGTCTGGCTATGGAAATACAAAAGAGAGCTTTAATGCATATGTGTAGTGCTGTTGGAAATTTGGGATCTTTAAGTAAATGAGCAACATTAAAAATGGAAGCAAGCTCTACTTCTTATATATAAAAGAAGTATATACACAATCCAGAAATTCTGGGCAGGTTCTCAACTTTTTCCAATAATATGTATAAAGATAGTTAATATTAATTTTTATTTCTTTAAATTGTTCACCACAAGTAGCATAACACATTTCATTTGCAGTTCTTAAAAAGGGAGAGAATTAAAAAGCATTAACCTTTTTCTGTAAGTTTTTCCTCACTTTCAATTACTTGAGTGCTAATAATAGATAAGAGTCAAATATGTAATTCATGTGAGGACATTTGCTAAAGTAAAATATCTCTCATTTTCAGTGCTTGGGTGACCAGTCTGCTGCTCTTGTTGGGCAAATGTGTTTTCGAGATGGACAAGCAAAAAACACGTAAGTTATTAAGAAAATTATAAGATAAACCCACTGTTCTGTTTTGAATTCAGTATCATGTTCTCTTTCAAGYTACTGCCAAATGTTTTTGTAGTTAATGTGCAGTTACAGATCTACCTTTTGACTGTGTTGACCCACAAAGTAAACTGTGWYTTGACTCATATTTCTCAAAGTAATRAAGATATTAAACTTACATGGCTTGTGAGGTATATTTTGGAACCCAGTCACTGCCAGGAAAATCAGTATGTTGTAGGGAGATTTTCATTTTAGCATTCTGCAAAATAAAGATTAAAATAGTTGCAGTGTCATATAAATTGTGAGCTAAGGTTAAACAAATACATGCCTGTGAGTTAGATTGCACAGACTTGAATGACACAGCACTGCTAGATGGGAAAGGTCCATTTTGGTTGCAGTGCTTAGTTTTGCTTCTGTGTCTAGCTYAGAGTGGAGAATTTTGTTTGCTTTTTCCTGTTTCTCAGTCTCTCAGTGTCCCTTGTTTAAAATAKCTGATCAGTTAAATCAGGTAACAGRTGTAATCAAACAATCCATGGAGGAAAAGCTATCTGCTGAAATGACTTACTGTTCCATTTACAATCAGGTGCTTAACTAAGCATGTAGGGACATACAGAGTATAGGATGTTCACAGTTATGATTACACATTAGTCTATCTTGTTTTAACTCATTTCTGTTATTGCTTTACTATTTCTCTCTCCAAATATAACTGAGGACTATCTCAGTACTGGTTTAAGCTATTAATTTGGAGGGGTTTAAGAAGGTAAGGAACATTTTTCTCTAGAATAATTTTTTCAGTTAAGTTGGAGTGGTTTGGAGTACTTTGTACTCCTTTTATTAAACTGATTCCTTGTATGCATGTGTATGCAAACACATATGTGATGTGATGTGATCTTCAAATGGGAAACACCAATTTTAGAATTTTTTTTAACAGAATATATTTAAAGAAAACCTTCTTTGTGACAGGGACGAAGTTTCTTAAAATTTCCCCTTCAATGCTATGAAATACTTATTTTATAAARTCACTCTCATAATCATTGAAGTAGGTAAACACTGCCACCAAAGAGGAATTTACACTTTTCAGTGCAGTTTTCAATCAAATCTGCTCCTTGATCCAGTGTTAAGACAAGAAATAGGCAGAGAGGGAGACATGTGACTGCATTTCTCAACTTCAGGCTGCATTAAAATCAACTTTTAAGGATAGTTTTATCATCAGTTAACGGTAGCATAACTTTCAAGGGTCAAAAAGTTGTGTCTTGATTTTTCAGGGGACTCATGGATTGCAGTAACAGGTTATTCTTTAAACATCCTGGATTTAACTTTGCTTTGATTTCATGCTAGGTACGGAACAGGTTGTTTCTTGCTGTGCAATACAGGTCAGAAGGTCAGTTGCAATTTTGAGTTTTTTTCTTTTTTTKKTTTTTTTTTACAATCTCTATGTAAGTTCTTAAATACAACTGTATGTTAACCATTCATGGACTTATTAACAGCTATTATATCACCAGACATGAGGAAAAGCACATACTAAAATCTAAAAGAATAGAAACAGTCATTTTTAAGGTGTTTCTGCAAGGCTCCATTCCCTACCCCCTTAAAGCTTCCAAACAGAACTTTTCTTAACAAGTTTCTTGCTCTTGTCTTGTATATGTTTCTTATTGTCACCTAGATAGGATTAAGTGTTGTGTTATTTAAACACATGCTTTTTTTCCTTCTCTTGCCTATTTTATTTATTCCCTTCATTTTCTCTCATTATTTCTTTGTAGTTGGAGTTGAATAAATAATGCAAAAATGTGTCTTCCTTCTTATTTGCATCTTCCCCTAAAGATACCCATTTTTTTTTCTATAAGGAGACTGGAAAGATCTGCACAGCTTGTGGAAACAAGAATTAGCATCAGCAATCTGAGTGTTCTGTCTTAGGTGTTTATTTAGAGTGATAGAGATAATTTACTTTGCTAAAACTTTGCATATTTCATTTGAAGGTTTGGTCTCTTGTTTATTATAATTTAGATGTTTTTATTTAAATATTTTCTGCTTCTATTCATGCTTTGCCTTTTCTTTCCCCTTTCCCCATTTAGTCTGTGTTTTCTGAGCATGGTCTCATAACCACAATAGCWTACAAAATGGGCAGAGACAAACCTGTTTTTTATGCACTAGAGGTAAGTTCAGTAGTTTCTTTCTTTTTGTAATGATACATGTTCTTGTTTACTTCTGTTGTCTRGTATTTTTATGGTATCTTCAGCTGTGCAGAAATGAAAATAGCTCTGTGTTATGCTTGTGTGCCTGACGGTTTCTGTGTGGTTTTGSTTATCCCTATCTCTAATCTATATCATGTAATCGAATAAAAAATATTTCTTCATTGCATCATTTGTATTTTCAGAGYTAGACTGCTAAAATATTTTTTCTKTTATGTRGTCTCTCAAAACKTTAATAAATRTTATAAATAAATAAAACAAAATTTTTATACTAAATTGGGTTTTAAAAAGAGGGGGCAAAGTACTAGTGTTTCAATTATTACCTCATAATAAAAGTCATAGCTAAATATTTTTTATTTCATTCTAATGGAATTTATTTCTAACTTTTAAAAATCGGAATCAAATTTCTGGGATAAAATCTTCTAACAATTTAGCTTTTTTTACTTCTTTGATTCAGTAGCCTACTTACAGAATTTAGTTCCTCAGTTCTYCAAACAAGTCTGAGGACATCCAAATTCTATAGAAAATTGTATTTACATTTAAACTTYGGGGTTCACTGTTCTAAAGCTCTGCTTCTGAAGCACAGATCAGCTAAGCACCTATTTGGCACCAAAGCTTTGTTGGGAACAGCAAAATGATTATTCTTCCATCTGTGCTGTTTGATGTGCTATTATAAYAGAATAACTATTCTCAAAACACAAACACTGAATACTGATATTGAGCTTTTGTAGAGAGACTGTTTTCCATGTGAAAAAAAAAAAGACAACAGAGGATTTTCTTTGCTGTGAGAATTTGTGGCTTATGGTACTTTACTAGGATGTGGGAGGCTGCATTCATTCCCTTTTCCTTCTCAAAGGAAAATGAGTCTTGCATTTRCTATGACCTGGCAAGCTTTGGGATTTTTATTTTATGTAGGTGTGTGAGAGCTTTTGTTTTATTTTTAACCCATGTTCTTAAAGCAAGAACTGAAACTGTGTTGAGAGTGATTTATATTCCTGCATGCTTAAACACCTGCACTTTGCTTCTACTTCATCTCCAAGTCTTTAATAATATTGTCTGAAAACATGGCTTCAACAGAAGATGTTAAGTGTGCTTTGTCCTATGTCCCTGCTAGAATTAATCTAATTTAATCTACAATGAGATTGAGATACTTTGCAGAGAGGGAAAAAAAATACGGATTCAGCCTTTGCCTTTAATCAAAGTGGTATTTAGTAGTTATAATAGCCAGCTGCTTAGAAAACACCCCTGCCCCTACTAGCAGTGTCTTTGAATGAAAATATAATACTGCTTCTGTTTTACTTGAAGCTTAGTCTAGTAGGCTTGGCTTTGGGGTTAGATGGGAGCAATGCCATCCAGCTATGATGTGATGAAGCCATTCAGGGCCATTTGCTGAGGGAACAGAGCAATTTTGCTAGSAAATGCACAAAAGCCTAAATTTTCTGTCTTTCTGGATGTTTGTATTTAGACCAGACATAATTAGTCTAGTATTTTTTAATCAAAGCAAAAAACATTAATGTATCAGCAAAAGAAGTCTAAGGATACTGGGCCTCATTATTGTATATTCAGAAGACATAAATTAAAAAGACAAGAAGTCTGCTTAGAAAACATAATTGTAACTTCCTCTCATGGTAAAAAAAACACACAATGTGCACCTTCTCTGCATGGAGTGTGTGTAACAGGCTGTCCTTTTTACATGGCAGTCTCCAGATGCCAAGAAACTGTGGTTTGGTTGTGAGCATTCTTGGGAGTGCTTCAAGCTGTGAYTGTAAGCCTACAACTGCTCCCTAGTTGTTTAGAAGCTCAAAGCTACCAATTGTTGTCTCCTAATGTAGTGACTTTGTTTCCTTCAGGGATCTGTTGCAATAGCTGGTGCTGTTGTTCGTTGGCTGAGAGACAATCTGGGTATTGCAAGGACATCACAGGAAGTTGGTGAGTATGGAGTTGTTCAGTTTTCTAAGTTTGCCAATGTCATGATGTCTCTATTGGTGAATGAATGCTCAAAATATTTAATTGAAGAAAAGCTGGAAGGTACATATATTCTGCTGTGTGTCAGCCTAACAAAAATGTAATTTGCATCCATAAGCTCATTTTTATTGGTACATGTATTTCATAGAGCTTATCAACACCGTCTTGGAGACCCTTTGTCAGCTTTTCTCTGTTGCAATCTRTACTTTTTGGTAGTTTCCCTAGTGAGCAGATATTCAGGTGGATACTATACCTAACAAGTGTCTCCTGGTTTTATACAGTGTTGAATTTTCCAGAGCCAAGAGTATTTAAGTCTTAAGTATTACAGAAAACCAGTGTATATTTAATCCTAAMCCTGCATATTCTTGTCATAAACATGAGAACCTGAGGCCCTGCATGTGCAGATATTTATATATCATAGACATTGAATTAGGGAACTCAGATTGCAAAGTTGCCTGTCAAAGGAGATRTTGAGGAGGGTAATCTGGTTTTGCTAAGAATGCAGTAATCCTTTAACAWTTGTGTAGCTGATGTTTTCTGGTTGAGATGAACTGCTGGTTGAGATGAAACAAGCTGGTTTGTAGCATAAAAACTAGAAACATACCGAAATTTGGAAAAAAAGTCAGAAACATGCAAAGGAAAAAGTTTGAAAGTGACGGATTTAGTGGCATTTAGGATCAAAATGACATTCATTACACATTTTTAATAAATTGATTTCTTATTCAGAGGTGGGAAAATTTAGAATTAAAATTTTATATAAAACTTCAAAGATTTAGCAAAAACATTTAAAGCATCAGTCTGTTTTTCTGAAAGAAAGCTTTGAAGATCATACAGAAGTATATAAACTACTGTCACATAAATTAGCCAGCTGTTGAGACACTACAGTACTTTTTCACAAGTTTGACAAGACCTTTGGAAGATCTGAGTTTTAGGGTCTTTAACCTTGCCAGTGTTGTTAAAGACACATAGGTATTCATATTTCATCCTGTTTCCCTGAACTTGTCCTTCCTTCTGCCTTCATTCCTTTTTTTTAAGTGAATTCTGTATGAAATTATCATTTTAGAAAGATTTTTGAAGATGTTTTCCTACTTCTTTTCTCTACTGCTATGCTTCTTTGATCAATACAAACAAGAAATTTGCAAAAGCAGAAAGAAAATGCTCTTCTTTCTTTTTATAGGCAAGAGCTGTTCATTTTGCAATTATAAATGTCTTAATATAAATTTTTAATTACAAATATTTCAGTATCGAGGAGTTCATATATCCACAGTTATTCTCATATTAGGAAACTTCAGATTTCCTTGTAGGTGGCCTTGTGATTACATACATAAGCTGACAATTTGGAGCTCTAAATCCATTTGAAATTAATGGGAATTTAGTTCTTAACYCCCTTTGGTCTTGATCCAGTTTCACTTGCTTGCCTTGACTTAAATTTAAGTAAAGTGTGACCTTTTGGACTGCTTTGAAGGTTGCATTCTTTGCCCACAGGACAGATAACCTTTGAAAACCTCACAAAATCTAAGTCAGAATATTGAGTACACAATTGTGGGTTTCAGTTTTGATTTTTCATTTTGCATTTTACATTTCCCACAACTCCCTATACTCCATCTTCCATTCATAGCGTTGCAAAAGGCAAACAGGTTAACAAGGAGCAGAGTGCAGCATAAATTGTATTTTCTGGTTGTATACATGGCTGGATTATTTTTGTAGCTGCCTAGGATATCCTGAATATTTTTCTTATTTAAATAACACTTTTAAGTACCATATTTAAGTGTTGGTACAGTTATGAAAAGCTAAGTAAAGCCTTTTTTGTGTGTGCATTAGAAAAATTGGCTGCAGATGTGGGGACTTCTTATGGCTGCTACTTTGTGCCAGCATTTTCAGGACTGTATGCACCATACTGGGAACCCAGTGCAAGGGGGTAAGCATCTGACTGAACACTGCCTTTGCAGGGGGTTTAATCATTTGACAAATACCATTCCTTCCAGGTATGTGACACTGTCGTTTTTGTTGCCTTGATGTGTCTGGGTATTTCAATCTCTGTGATATTTTCATGAGCTGCTGTGTTTCTGTTTTGTTTTTAACCTTTCAAAACAGCAACTGTTACTGCAGGAAAGGAAGGATCAGCTAGCCCAGCCACTCAACCCCCTCTCCCCTCCTTGTCACCCTCCTCAAAAACAAAAGTGTGGGGGAGCAGGGCAGGAAAAACAATTTCTGGGTTTGAGAGAATTTTCATCTCACTAAAGTAAAAGGTCTGCATTCCTGTCAACTGTCAGGCAATAAAAGTCATAAAGGAAGAATTTAGTGCTGATTAGTGGTTTTGACTTCAGTTTCAGGCTACTTAATTCCTTCCCACTTAGCTTCCTTAGCCYCTATATACAGCTTCCTTTCCAGTCTATTGAAAAATCTTTTCTACTCCTTTTTTCCAGTCCCTTTCCTTGTAGTTCAGACTCAACGACCTGGTATTAGTTCACACAATAGGTTTTCATTTTTCTGCTATTGTGGACTTGCCTGTGATTCCTTGTTGGAATTGCTATATGCCATGGCAATCACAGAAGCATAACAAAATTTAATACAAAAAACTTTCCTAAAGTGGGAAAAGAAGTCTTAAAGGATGTCTAATTTCTGAGGTTTCAAGTAGTTGCATCTTTAGAATTCAGATGCTTTGTGTGTGTAAGGAAAAAGAAAAACCACTGAGCTATCACAGTGTTCAACTTTATAATAGTTAAAAGCTGACCTTTGGAATGGTAACAACAAAATATCCTTTAATATCTTTGAACTTGCATGTACCCAGCACCAAATATTAGCACTGTTTCTGTGTTGAAATAGAATAATGGATGGTTATTTGCTCTGCAGTTCAGACTACACTGGCAGAATTCAGCTTACTCATGGTTACATGTAGCATAATTTCCATATCCAAAAATCTCTTTAAAGGTTTAGAAGCAGCTAACAATCAGACTAGATTTGAAAACWATTTCAAGTATTTAGAGTGCAGTGCTGACCCATATGGGCTTTTCCTTAAGAACTGGAAACATTAGAGAATGTAATAAGACGTTAGTGATAATTTATATTATTTTTAAAGGCAAATTAACCTCAATCATACCTTCTGTTTTTCTTACAGGCAGACTAGATTTTGTTGGTTTTTTGGTTTGGTTTTTTTTTGTTTGTTTTTTGGGTTTTTTTTTTGTTTGGTTTTTTGGGGTTTTTTGTGTATGTGTGGGTGAATATACATCCTTCTGCATGCAGATTGGAAAAAAAAAAAACAAAAATATGGCAACTGTATTGATTGGACCCTGAAAGCACCTTGTCAGGAAAATGAGAGAGTTTAGATTAAAGAAAAACAAGCTTTTAMATATTAAAAAGTAGTCTTCATACAATGGAACTGAATGAGATTTGAATCAGAAGACCTAAGTGTGAAGTATAGGTGTATGTCTGATAAAGAAGAAGATCCTAATTTTTCTTTTTTTTCTCTCTTCAACAGTATCATCTGTGGCCTTACTCAGTTTACAAACAAAAAACACATCGCCTTTGCTGCACTAGAAGCAGTCTGCTTTCAAACACGAGAGGTAAAGGCAAATTGGGTCCTAAATTCATCGTAAATTAGTGTGATAACAGGAACTGTAGCTCTTCAGGAAAAGAGGAGATTTAAAAGATCTTATGAAGGTTAATAATATGCTTTGTATTGTACTTGGATGCTATTCTTGTCATTACTTGTTGCTAATGTTGAAAAATTTCTCCTGTGGACTTAGTTAAAATTGAGTGGTACATTTTTTTGGAGTGGCAATACTGCTTTTTATCAGCATGTAWAATAAGGTGAATATATTTTGTGAATATTTTGAGAGGCAGAACATAGAGTCATTAAAGTGACAGGGCCAGTGACATAACTACAAAGTTTCATTAGTGTAGGAGAGTACACTTTATATTGTCTGCTGTGACAGAGATGGTTTATGTTGCTTTTGCTRCACAAGAACAGAAATGAGTTAAATCAATACAGCTGCAAACATACCAAGGGAAATCTGGATTTGCTTTCTGCCTGTTACATCCTTCACTACCTTAGCTGGCATTCAGCAGCAGCCAACTGAAATTCTCACAGAGGAAATGAATCCCCCAACCAAATCAAAGGGATTGATATCAGTATGAGCACTGARTCTTTATACCACCATCTACTCATCATC
Source organism: Malurus melanocephalus (assembly GCF_030028575.1). NCBI lineage: Eukaryota > Metazoa > Chordata > Aves > Passeriformes > Maluridae > Malurus > Malurus melanocephalus. Next base: position 160,898 of record NW_026624082.1, on the reverse strand, counting down.
CCTGGATTCTGTCCAAATRCATGAGAAAATTAAACCCCTAGACCTCACAGGTAACAATCAAGCCTTATATTGATTACAAGAATTAAACTGCTGTTATTTAAACATWCTGATTTTTAAAATAACACCCAGCTCAAACCATGTAAGATGAGGAAAGCAGTGTGCTATTTCTGTAGTGACGTAGAATAAAGTACTCGTAGAAAAAGGCTGACAGGAATTTCACCCAGGCTTCTGCTTTTGAAGCTGTGCTGACAACCTCTGATTCCTCAGAAGGTTATGAAGAAAATTGGAAGTAGCATCTAATTCTCTGATTCTTTTACTAGAAGTCAGGGTAAAGTTACAGGAACTGAACTAATTTATTGTCTGCTCCTCTTTCCTTGTCCATCCTCCCATCCATGCCCTCTCATGTGACARCTCAGTGAACTTTCCAGCAGAAAATTATCCCTTTTTTTGCTGGGCTATTTTTCTGCTGGATTAATGACCTCAGCTGCCTCACAGAGGAACACAGCAAATGTCAGAATGTGAGGCAGGACATGTGGCTGGGAGTAGGAGAGAGGGGAATAAAGCTGTCAGACAGCATGAGGGTGAAGTTCACTATTTGAACAGATCTAACGCTTCCCCATACTTCAGTCACTGTGCTTTTATCACAATGACAGGAGTGCTTGATCAGGAAACTGGACACTCTTAGATGAATAGATAAAATGTTTGTATGTTTTCTAAAGATACATAATTAGTTCTGCCTTGTAAAAAAAACTAAGTTCTTTTAATTCCAGTGAAAATGGAAGTCTTCAGGAAAACCCTCAAATGTCACATTCATTGGTGTTCTTGCCTGTTTCATTGTGACATTCACTCCTGAGTACCTTGTTATCCAAAAAGCTTCTTCCTTATGCAGACAGATGACACTTGTTACATTTTTTTCTTCCAGAAGGCATTTTGGAAAAATAAGCAATTTTTCAGTTCAAGAGCCATACAGTGCTGTCATTGGGCAAAATTTGCATACTTGGATCCTTGCTCTTCATCCAACCTCCGTACAATAGAGATAGCAGCAGCATGATCATGATTTGTTTTGTTCCTTCATCCCTTCCTGGCTTCTAGCATTCTTTTCAATTTTTAAACTCTGCTAGCAGAGTGCATGCTGATCCAACATGCTCTTACACAGTGGTAAACAAACTCAGTGCCTCCAATAGTGCTGAAGCTCCAAATGGCAAAAAAGGCAGATAATATCACCTTAGACAAATTTAAAATTATAYATGTGAAGGRAATAAGTACTRCTATAGCACTGCCAGCAAACTGTGYTGTGATTCCTGTTTTTTTAATGTATTTCTAGTTCATTGAATAGTGCAGACCCATGGGCAGATGCTGCCACCATGAAAACTGGCCTTAATCTTCCTACACTGTAATTTTTAACCTTTATTTATCCTATGCAGTTCCTGAATTCCTTTAATGATTTTTCTGGTAAATGATCTTGCTGGCTTACTTTCTGGAAATGAGGAGAATCTTCTGGATATTTCATCTCCATGTAATTTTCACTAGCTTGCAAGGCTACAATTTTTTTTTTTCTTTTTTAAATAGCATGTTGACTTTTCCTTTTAAGGTTTGTATTACTGGGTATCTTGTGAGCTACAGAACAGGGCAGAATGCATTGTAGCTTTGGTCTTTTTTTGTGGTCTGTGTTGCTTTGTCATTTTTAGCTGAGTAAAGCACATCTCTTTTTTTATTTAAACACACTGAAAAATTGYAGTGAGAAAATCATTCTGCACTTGTTAATGCCTAACTTGTCAACAAAAATTACACACTAGCCTTATAAAATGTAAATGAGACATTTAACTGACTGCTTTTACAAAATGCTACAGAAAACACTGTTCTGTATTTAATGGTGCTTGTAGGGTAATGCTGTGGTGTTACTGGTTACTAAGGTTTGAGGCAAGTCTTATGTTTTCARGAAACCCTCTAAAAAGCATATTGAGAGGTATCAGTGAATTAAATACTCAATTTAGTTAATTATCCCTTGCAAACACTTCAACACTTTTCAGCTAGAGACTGTGCCCAAAAGAAGGAAACATAATTTTACAAAAAATTACACTGTTTATTTTTGCTGTCTGTCTTGTTTGATATAAAATTCTCAGTTTTCAACAGCTAATTGAAAATATTTTAAGAAGCTGCTCTTTCAAAACATTTCAACATTCCTCAGTTCCCATTGAAATGTCTTCCACATTGCCAGTTCAAATGTTTTAATTCATATCTAGACAATGGGTGATCAGCTGAAGARCTCCATTTATTATTGCTGTTTCCTTTGTTAGCTTTGATAAATGCTCTCATCAGCTTTTCTTAAAAATCTTCTTCTCAGGCCACATAAGGCAGCACATAGAGCACCTGAGGAGAATGATCTTCTACTTAGGATTTCTGCAATGAATAGAATGCATGTGCTGCATATTGAACAAAATGTTTCATTATGTCTTTTAATATTGTTTCATTTTGTCTTTTAATATATAGGGGAGAGGAATGATCTACTTAACCCTYTTCAGCAAATACAGTGTTTTACACTGAGGGTATCAGAGCATTTCTGTATAATTAAMTTGTAACATGTATTACTCCTATTTAAGATTCTAGATGCCATGAACAAGGACTGTGGGATTCCACTAAGTCAGTTACAAGTAGATGGTGGAATGACCAACAACAAAATCCTCATGCAACTCCAATCAGACATTCTCTGTATTCCAGTAGGTAAGATGAATTTACAGCTCCTGCTTTCTTTTTAATGCTGAAAACAACACTGGTTTGTAGTGGCTGTTGAGAGCAAATTAGATGGCTTGTTTTGTTGTTTTATCTTGATAGATATGTAAGTCTTTAGTTCTGATGCCATCAAGGTGACTTCCATTAAAAATCATTGTGGTCTTTTCTGTGGTTTGCTTCAGTGAAGCCATCAATGCCTGAAACAACAGCTTTGGGAGCTGCCATGGCAGCAGGAGCTGCAGAAGGAGTTGGAGTTTGGAGTCTAAATCCTGGAGATTTGACAGCAGTGACATGTGAACGATTTGAACCACAGATCAACCCAGAGGGTAAAACCTTTCCATGTTATSTGAATTGCAAACYTTTTTTTTTTTCCCCTCACAGGAAAGGACTGGTTTTGGTTACTCTTTGCATTTAAGAAGCCTAAGAATTAATTATTGCTTTTTAGCTAGCTTTCTTTCTCATCAGTTCTTGAGTGCTTGCAGAGATGGAAAGTATGTACTTGACATAATTAATCCCTGTGCAAGATAAATACTTTTTTTTCTTTTCAATTATTTCTTAATTTTGATACATAATTTTGTCTCACCATTTTTATTATAATGACTTCTAAAAATCCCTACTTCAAGACAGCATTTGAAGGGTTTCTACATAAATATCAATTATTTCATTTTGTCCTCCTTGTAAATCTTTTTATTGGTGAACATGAAGAAAAATTATTTCTTATAATTGCATGACTGTGAGGTTTGGGGTGGAGTTTTTTTTTGTATTCAAAGAAGGTTTTTGTATTACTTTCTCTTTTATATTTCTTTGTGTATGCAAATCATTCTGTGCAAAAGAATGAAAAACTCGTATTGCAGTATCTGTTTTTTAAATACTTGTTGTATTCCTATACATTGTGAGACTTTTCTGTTTGCTGATTTCTTAATTTCAGAAAGTGAATATCGCTATGCCAGATGGAAGAAAGCTGTGATGAAATCTATGGGATGGGAAACATCTGACAGTCCCTCAAATGGTAAATCAAAAATTAATGCAGGTCAAGTATTATTGATTAGCTGGTTAGCCTAAGTGGCTCATCTTGCTTTTGTCAACCTTTTCTGTTCATACCATCTCTGGACTATTACAGTGATTTAAAGATCATTACTTAAATCCACTGTGGAAACAAATTAGGAAAACAGATAGGTAGGACTTCCTCCTGAAAGGAGGGCACGAGTAGTATCTTACAGGACAGCTGGCACTGGTTTACAAAAGAAAAAAATCTCACCTACAGGACAAGATACAGCACTGTTCTAACACCACGGGGATTTTGTAAACTTTCTTCTGCCATAACCTCATGCTACAAAGRAGAAAAGTTCCATCCTGTGTTTTTTCTTGCTGTATCTTGCCTTCATTATTTGCTGTGTAGGAAGGAGGGATTTATATCCATATCAAAATTTATTTGACCCATAAAGGGTAAAAGCAAGAGGTTATCATAAAGTAAAGAATATTGTTCACACACCAAGAACATGAAAACACTTTTGAGGGACTGAATAAGACCTTTCTTCTGAAGTAGCAGGCTTTCTCATCTGTCACATTTGAATTAAACCTGCAGTCTTCTGTGACTGTGCACTTTTTCTGTGATCTATAATTTGAATTTTTATTTTAGCACTATTTTTGGGATAAGTTTTTAGTTCTGAGTAATCCCATAACACATCATTTATGTGCTTTATCTTCATTTAATTTGCCTTTTATTGGAAAAACTATTAGAATGAAAAGTATTAAGTAAAGAATCCTCAAAATGTTAACTCCCCCTGCAATCCAAAATTMACAGTTGGAGCCCTCAAGCTGTATGCAGTCACTTTATTCTCAAAAGCTGAAGTTTTCCTTTTTCCATCCTATATATTGTTTTAAGTGYTTTATTTAACACTGTAGTTTTCAAACAATTCTGCCAAGGCTGTTTGGAAGGGAAACAGGTATCTCAGAATTAGCAATAAGATTTACTTCCATATTGACTTTTATGATTTAATACCCTCATATCTAACCTTGTGCTTATCTTACTTACATATCTTTATTTCCTTTTGAAGGATAAAAAAATTCTGCCTTGCAGAAAATAAAACTAGATCTTTTTCTTCACTTCATGTGAAAAGACATGCTTATCAAAACTTACCTTAGTGGTTATCTTGTCTAACACTTGGATGGAAAATGTTATTTTCTTTAGTTTTTGCTTTGAAACTTCATGTTTTGCCTGCTAGGGATAGGTCAGGATTGGAGAATACTAGAAATGGGCTCAACCTAGAYAGTGCTGACAGTGGAATTTGGATTTGAAGTCTAACACTGAGAACTTGTTTTGAATTAATATGGGTTTATGCATAAGATTTTTTTAGTTTTTCTGCAGATGTGACTACATTTGTTACTTTTTGCTTTTCATATATATATTTAACACATATATTGCAATTTATATATATATTTCTCTTTTGATTTGCTTGACTGGAAACACCATCCCCCGGATGCCATCAGGTGACTCTAGTATCTTCTCTAGTCTGCCTTTGGGTATTTATATTATGAGTAGCATGCTAGTATTAATCGGAGCAAAGTACCGCTCAGGTTAGTTATTTTTTGAACTAGATCACTTTAAAAGCTATCTGCACTATTTTAAATTTTGGGGTTTTTTGTGTTCCATCTGTCTGTTTCTAGCAAAAATACTGATGCTTTTTGTTGTTCATGCACACGAATGTTCARGGGTGTGAATCAGGCATAATGTACCTAAGGGTACCAAGGGAATCTCAAATCCATCCTCATGTGCCATTTAATTTGTAGTTGTTAGATGCACATGAAGCCTTGAACTCTCCCCTCCCTTTGTCTCTCTGTGCAGATTGCACACAGTTTATAAAGGGATACAGGCTGAATTATCCATTGCCTGCTTTACAGTGTGCACTGCAGTTAGAATAAGGTTCCATCCKTTATCCTGTATTTCTTCCTGCACTGTTTTGGATTATTTTGAGGACCTTGTTTAAATTAAGTGAAAACTTATTCTTCTGTCCCAGAAAGGCTTCATGCACCCCTTTGATTTTTCTGAACCCCTTTAAACTCTTGTATTGTTRGAAATCTTCATCCTCTAAATCTATAAAACATTCTTCTTGTAATTTACTCTTGATGGATATATGAATTAATTTTGTCTAAAARGAAGAGACCCTAAAAGGCTTAGCTGCAAAACTGGGAAGGGACTGTGTGCATATGCAATGAAGATGCATCTTCAACCTGTTAATGTATGATTCGTTTTAAAAGAAAATTCTTAAGGTAGATTGCAGTGTTAGGTTCTTATGCCAGAAGCAAGATATTTAATTAAGATATTCTTACGAAAAGAAAACTTATTTGGTGATGTCATTTACTCCTTGTTCTTGCAGAATTTAATTCCAAAGAAAGTATTTTACAGTATAGGCATTGTTGCTGCTTAGTAAGCTGTTTGGGGGTTGTTTAGTTTTCTTTCCTTGTTTTGGTTTTGGAGGGATAGGCAGGGGGTGTTAATTAAACAAACAGTTGAGGTCTCTAGCATGCTCCTGTGAACCTGTGTTTGTATTTTGTTTCTACTCATTCAGCCTGAATTAACTATTCCATTGTAATTTTCCTTGCATGGAAGAGATGGTTGCAGCTTGTGGGAGAACTAAAATCAAACTAAACAAATGCTAGGCAAAAATCAAGCTAAACAAATGGATTGATGGTGGTTTACTAACTCTGGAATATATCCGTGAGTGAGAAGGATCTATATTAWGAAGAATAAAATAAAACCAGCTGTGTATAAGTGGGTAAATTTTTAACAGGCTGAACAAAGTAGCATCAATATAAATTCCAGATCAGGTTCTTCACCACAGGGAGGATACCTAAAATAATATGGAAAATCAAKGATAAATGAGCAGATAAGCAACTTAAATTCTGGGATTGCTTTTTAAAAACAACTAATCAGTAAATTTCGTATTAAACTTGCACTGCTGGAACTCATAAGGGAAGATTTCTTTTTCTCCCCTTTTAAGCTTGTCAATGCCTTTCTGACTCACAGGTAGGAAACATATTCATCTCAACTCATTGTGGCCTTTAGAACCCATTTTTGACCCTGTTTTCAGATAACAGTCACTGTTGATGTGGTTACTGTTACTATGTGTATATAGTTGTTATATATACCAATATAATTACTTTATATAAAAATATATTGGATTATTATTTACATGGTAAGCTGGGGAGAGGAGAAATTGTAAGAAATTTCCTACTCTTTGTTTTAAAAATGATGAAGTCTGAAAGGGAWCAGCAACAGTGATACAGGTTGTAGTTTTGCCCTGCTGTGTGTTAGTGTAGAATATGATACGTAGAAATTGCATTGTCAGTTGGAGCAGGGCTGCTTCTTCTTGGACACCTGCTCTGGTAAATATCCTTTTGTTTTTTTAAAAGCCAGAATTTACTGACCAGGCTTTTTTTTTTGTTTAATTCAATGCAGAAGCTCCATTTAATTAATTTGTTACATTTTATCTTTTTAGTGAAACATTGTAACTCCAACGCAGTCATCAGTGTAGTAGTTTTGAGGATTGAATTTAGGGAGGATTGAATTCATCCTTCATGTGCTGAAACAGCAGTAAGTCTTGCATAGCAACAGTGCTGATGTTGAACACGTCTCTCTAGGGCAGGGCCATGATTTTACAGCTACTGAAATGTGAAGGAAAAATCTGCTGTGCCAGAATAGAGAACACTAACATAGCAAAATGCCATTTACAGAACTGCTAAGCTGCCTTTTCATGTGGCACCTGATGACTGAATTTGAAGAACAATACTCTGTGTAATAATATAATTTCATTATTTAATCAAAATCAGGTCAATTACTTGTACCTTATTTTATAATCTCTATTCTTCTCTCCTGGAGAGAAATGGATGATGTTTTGTTTTATTTCACTGTTAAAGCAAGTAGTGTATAACAACTGGAATCCTTATGCTAAGATTTCTTAGGTTTCTCTCACTCATTTTGGAAGTGGACATCAGAGAGATTTCAATATATTCCATAGATGTACCCTTTTTGGGGGGGAGGGGGTTGGTAGGAATTAACTGAAAATGATTCAATATTTTATTAAGCTCAAATTTTAATAAATGCCTTTGTGGGCTTAAATTGGTATTCTTCAAAGTGAGGTACAGTGGGGATTGCCTATATAAATGGGGTCTTATGTGACATCTGGGGCATAAAGTTCTTTGACATTATTCTCACAGAATGAGACATCAGTGCTGATAGGAAAATTATATTCTCCCTGCTTAAATACCCTGTGGGGTCTTTTTAAGATTCTGTTTTTCCTTTTTAGTTTCTTGTATTGTGATAGTTACTTCCAAATTATATACTAATTTATATATAGAGATCAYTATGCCATTTGCAAGATAGTTGCAATAATACTTCCAAAATTTCTGAAARCTGAGCTCATATTCAGAAGAAAATAAGCTTGTATTACCTTCCTTCAATTCTTCTACTTGTTAAAAATTTACCCATCTTAATGGTGTGGTCTCTGCATACCCCACACACTTAAGAGCTGGCTTATCTGGTGTCACAAGACATCTACTATACAATTGCAGTAGTTGAAAAGAAATGTTGGTTTTACTGAAGTCCTCTTACAGCTCAGTTGTGTTATAAAGTGTTGCTAATGTTATAGAGTTTTACTAATAAGTTCTGTATTCCTAATGCACACATTTTCTTATTTAAGGTAAATGAGGCTGCTTAGTGGACTCGCTGGATGCAGCTGATTTTTTTGTTTCGGTTTGTTTTGTTGTCTGAAGAGATTCCACCACCAACGTGATTATGCTACTTTTGTGGTTCAATCTATCCATGAATCCATCTGTCACCAGTCCCTGAGTAACTTCCYGGTGGTGCACTGAAAATTCAGTCTTCAGCCCTTCATTACTCTGTTCCCTTACCCAAATCAACTCCAAATGCACTGGAAGCCTTTGTATGGACTATCTCACATCATCCTTTAAAATTTCACAAGCGTAGCTTTGTTTGAGAAAGTGGTATGAGAAAAACCTGCAATAATGATGGCAGATGTTTTAGCTGTCCTTTTCAGGAGTTTGGTACTTCGTGTAAAACACTTCAGAAAGTTAATGATGCACTATGGAACTTCGTAAACATCTTACAATTCTTCCAGCTGCTGTGAATTACTTTCCATATGTCAATGGTTGCCAAAGATGTTTTATTGTAGTCGCCACTGGTCTGAAACACCTTCCATGGTACAAGCCTTTTAAACACTAGCCCAGGATCGATTACACATTGTTGCTGCTTTGGCAACAAGGAGCTTGCTGCTAGCATCCACAGAGTACTGCTGAAATGTTTGGTTGCAAGGTTAGAAAGTTGGGTTTGGCTTCTGGCACATGCAGTCAYTTGTAAGTATTGGCCCATTGTAAGTATTTATGACACCAAGTCCTGTAKTTGTACCTCTAAAGAGATGAGAGAAAACAGTGTTTTGGTTAAGGCCATGTTTCTTTCATCTTGTGGTTTCATGTTAGCTTGGAAAGACAAGTTTGATGCAGCATGCTATTGACAGGACAGCTGCTTGGTCCTCAGCAACTGATAACTCTTCAAACCACTCTGTACAGTGCACTTTTCTTGACCAATACTGCATGTAGTGTCATCCCACTAAAGTGACTATTTGCTAAACTTTAGGAAGTTGAAGCTAACTTAGTTTTCCTTAAAGAGGGTCCACTCCTAACTAAATATCAGTGCTTTAGTTCTTGATTTCATTTAGTGTATCTCAGGGACCAAAATATCCCTTTCAGTTTCCATGTCCATAGTTTTAACAGCAAGTTGCTGCAAAATATGCAAAAAAAAATCCAAAACCCTGGCTTGGCAGMGTAAGAACTTGGCACCTGAAATGGGCCATTAGAATTTACAGACAATGGTGACAACTGAGTCACATCCACTTTGAAACCTTTTGTTTTCCACATGAAAGGAGTGAGGTAATACTCTAATACTCRTAACTTCAGCTTTCCTGTTTGAACCAACAGCATCCCAAACGCCAGCCTTATTGGTTAGGTCAAGGAAAAGATGTTCTTGTATAGTGCCATTAGATCAGTATGGAATGGCAGTGAGGTTAAATGTGGGAACAACATGGAGAATTTCAAAGATGTGTTTAAATGCACTAGGAGTTAAAGGGAGCGGTTTTTATGTGCATWTTTTCTTAAAGATTTTTGTCTTTAACAAAGATTTTCTTTGTTAAACTATGATTAGAGGCTTAGTTTTTAAAAATATGTTATATATGTCTGAAGCAATGAATTGCACAGAAGTTCAGGTCTGTACAATATATTTAATATCAAATGCATATTAATTGCCTTTTTATTGTCAAGTGCAATGACTTTTGAAAATGTGACTTTTAGCTTAGAAGTTATAGAAGGAACATTTCTTGTCCTGTGATTGCACATATAACTTCAGCAGAGAGAAGGGATTTTGTACACAGGTGAAAATAGAACAGCATCATCCAAATCCTATCTCTCCTGTAAATACTCACATGTAAAGTGTGACAGCCAAAATTTCTGGTGTTTCCAGTTTGTATTGGAGAGGTGCAGAGTGAAAAAAGAATATGATCCCATGGAAAAATTTTCATCCTCCTTGCCTTTACTCTGAACTGTTTYTTATCCCACTGCACCCCAAGGAAGAGGAGTGGAGCAGCCTGTGGAGCACAGRAAGCAGAGGCAGCACACACCTCAAACTCTGGACTTCTGAGTATGATTTTTGAGTCTTGCCAAAACCACTGAATGCTGGACCTGGGAATGAATAATGCTGAAGTGTTGCCTTTGCCCATGAGGATTGTGGCAGGGGGGAAGCTCGTACCTAACAAGTAGGAGAGGGATTTTTTGCTGCTCTTTTGACTTATCTTTTACTGGGAAACACAATTCTTATTAATTTTTCACAAAGTAAGAATCATTATTTTATTTTCAATTGCTGTTGCAAATGTTTTTTAAGAGTTTCACATCACTGTTAACTTTCTACCAACATAGTTGAAATATATTGTAAACTGCTTGTTGGCGGGGAGGGGACAAACTGTTAGCTTTTTGTGAAGCTGTGATTTATTTTTTTTTTCTATGAATTACCAGTTTTTAAATTCTTAATTGAGAAATGCATTAACTTGGTATTAAAGTACCATAAATGAATTGATCTGAGGTGTTTGTTTATTCTTGCACATCATCTTTCAGACACATTGTCATTAATGTTTTTATGTGAGGCATGACTATACATTGATGCAAATAAAGCAGCAGAGCAGCCTCTCTCAGTGCTTTAAATGCCCACAAAGGCATTTATTTCATCTCTACATCATCAGATGTACAGGTGAAATAAATGCAGGACTGTGTTCTGCTTCAGTGATATAAGGGCTGGATTAGAAATCACATTTCCTCGAGGCTCTCCATGTTCAGGAAAAAGCACGAAAATACAACCAAAACAACAGGAAGGAACATGATCATAGTACAGGGTTGCTGCAAAGGTGAGGTGGGGCCAATACACCAAACAGGTTTTGCTCTTATAGTCTGGCAATTGCTACAGATTCAAAAGCCTTGGTGATTTGTGGGGTGAAATGTTCAATAGCAAACAAATGTTCATTAAATATTTATGCTGGGGGTGGTAGCTGGGAGCAGAAGGTCTTTCTGKTATTTTAAGAAAGGAGCTCAGGGTATATCTGATGGTTGCATTTAAGGAGTGTACCTGTTGGATTCTTATTCTTTCTCTTTGTGGCTTCCAACTGCCTTCTACACATCTAGTGGTTCAYGATTATCCAAAGATGGAGCCTTCTTCCATAGTCTTTACAAGTCCTTAGTCTCCTTTATAGAAATGATATGTGAGTCAGAAACAAAACACACACACAGACACGCACCCTGGCAACAAAAATGCATTTAAGTATCACATCAGTGCACAAACCTGTGGTAACATTTTATTGCTCAATATCAGGCTTCTCTCTCTGCTCATGAGACTCCAGGATCTTCCTTTCACACAGCAGAATTGCAGCCTTGCCCTKAGCTGCCCTGCACAAGAGTGTACTCAAATTTCATGACTCATCAAGCTGGAATATTATGAAATTAGAATTTTATTAATTTAATTAGTTTCAGAAGTTTATACTGTTTTTTTCAGCAAAAGCTAATACAATGTCTCTTACTGAAACTCTATGCAATATAAGCTTTTTAATATCTGTGTCAGCATCCAAGCTCCAATCTTTCCATTTAAAGAGCCCTAGATCTGTATCAGCTGTTGGAAAATGCTGTCCCACTATGAGCTATAGCTGGGCCCAGTATGATTGCTATATGTATATATRTTTTCCTAATTACTATAATATAATATTTTATATTATATATAAATTAATGGAACTTATGGAAGTAATACTCATCAACTGTGGAAGTAAAGACAGGGAATAGGTAGCAGTCCTTGAAAGCTGGGAAGTGCCACAAGAACATTGATGGAATGATTTGTCCAGAGGAAGCAGTGCTGTCCTGTGGGATCTCAACAGGCTGGGCTGACAGGGACCTGACGAAGATCTGCAAGGGGAAATGCCAAGGCAAACCCCTTGGACAGGCCAGGGACCAACCTGCTGGGAAGCAGCCTTGYAGGAAAGGTCCAGAGGGGTCCTGGTGGACACCAAATTAAACCCTCRTTTGCAGCAATTGCAGCAAAGAAGGCAAACAGCACCTCGGGCCTGGTCAGACAGAGCGTCAGCAGCAGCTCAGGGGAGGTGGTGCTTCACTCAGCCCTGGACAGGCACACCTGAAACACTGAAACTGTGGATGTCCCACTCCTGGAAATGTTCAAGGCCAGGTTGGGTGGGGCTTTGAGCAGCCTGGTCTAGTGGAAGTGTCCCTGCCCATGGCAGAGTGGCTGGAACTGCATCATCTGTAGGGTCACTTCCAGCCCAAAGCATTCCATGATTCTGTGACACCTGGAGTGCTGCCTCTTGGTCTGCAATTCCTCATCCTGGGATGAGGGAGCCACACACATACCAGAGGTAGACCTGTGACAGGCCACAAAGGTGGATAAAATGTTAAAGCATTTGTCATGTGTGAGAAATTGAGACACCTGGGCATACTCAACTTGGACAGAGCTCAGATGTTAATTCCTCACACAGGGACTAAAAGTCAGATCCTTGGCAGTGGTGTCCAGTGACAAAAAAAAGAGACAAAGGGCAAAGGTGAGCACAGCAAATCTCATTCAAACAAAAAAACAATCTTTTACTCTGAGGGTACTAATACAAGGGAGCAGGTTGCTCAGAAAGGTGGGATCTCAATCCTCCAAGATACTCAAAACCTGTTGGGACATGGCCCTGATGTCCCTGACCCTGCTGTGACAGAGGTGCCCTCCTGCCTTGGTCCATTTGTGGGGCTGATTAGAGCAGCCACAGCTCATCCCCAGCACAGCCTGAAGGCTTGAGCCAGCTCAGAACAAAGTCCATGCTGGTTTATTTGGACACAACCAGTTCAGTTTGGATGCACCAAATGTCACCCACTGTCATATTTCAACATTCTTCAGCTGGCAGTGTTACTGTGCTACCCTGTGTACGTGTTTGCTTTGGAAGAGTCAGCCCTACTGTGTGGGCTGGTTATCTTGCTTGGTTTAGTCTTAAGACATTCTTTTCAGCAGCTACAGTGGGAGTTTAAGTAAAATTACTTTTTCAGATTCCTGATCACTTTAATCTGACACCCTACTTTTCATAGGGAATTACACTACCAGGTGGTTCAAAAGAGCCTAAAAAAGGCAAGCATGAGATRACATATTTCCCAAAGGCATCACAGTTAAATTGCAGTTAGCACAACCTAGAAGTTGTGTTTAAGTTCCTTAAATTTTTGAAATGGAAATACATCAGTTTGGGAGTAATACTTTTTCTTCTGTAGTGTTTTTTTGCTTTATATTTATGTGCTGTTTGTTATCTGTTTGATACTCATTCTCTGAGTATCCTTCAAAGTACCCCCACTTCAGCTGGAAGGATCTCTTGCACTGTTCCTTTTCAGTTCTGCAGGGATGTGGCACTGAGAACTGAGAATCCAGCAGCTSCAGCTTCCTGATCTCCTGACACACTTCCTAGGTCTTGTGCAATGAGAAAACAGACAGGATGGCACTGGCCATCAGCTGTCACTGTCTAGAGCAAGCATTTTCCCTCCCACCACTGAAGCCAGTTGCAGTTGTATTCTGTTTGTTTTGGCAGCAGGATGGATTAGTCAGCGTGCTCAACAGCACCCACATTTCCTTTGCTGCCTGATAAACATCTCCAGGAGTTTGGGGTATGTCACTTATTTTCGCTAAGTTTTYAGTCCTGTCACCCCTTCTTTCACAGGCTGTCTTGCAGGTGGACCCATTGCTTAAAAATTGCCACAGAGCTTGTTTGATAGAGATTCATGAACTCTTTGCCTTTTGCTTTCACGACCACAGAAATCACTTCTGTATTACTATTCTCTGTCCAATGCCAGGAGTCAGTTGAGAGTATACACAACACAGATAACATCCTTCCCTGCATGATATTTTAGTATTAAAATCACTTTCTTCCACAAACACTAGCTGAGTGCTTTAATAAGAAGGAAGGTTACTTGAAAAACAATGTAAGCTGCTTCAGTCTTTATCAGCTCGTAACTAGAGTCTGACTCCAGGTCTYCTGTGGACAGCATTTTCAGGAAATGAATGTGCAGCTTTGCAACCTTGATTTTTCAAGGGCAATTGATTCTTGAGTTGYACAGTTCTGAAGAACTGACTCTTCAGCAGAATAAAGTGCTTTAACAAAATCAAATACTTTTAGAGATCTCACAGTACAAATACTGGAGGCACCAGATATCTTCCACGTTTTTGGGTTTTTTTAAGGAAAAAGTTGAGGGGGCAGATCTGGAATGTGCAAGAATCATGTTGTCACTGTGAAGCAAAATACAAGATGATAACTATAATATTGTTCTCAGCTAAACTTCAAGACATGTATTATTAATTCTCTCCACCAGGAAATAGGTTTGTATCACCAACACAATCTATTCTTATGTGGACTCTTCTAAAAGGTGCAACATGACGTTTCTATCCTGTGACTCTAATACATAGAACTTACAGAAAACAAATTTCACCTTGCTTTGTGTTGGATTTCATCTCACTGATGAACTTCCAGCTCAAATCAGGGGCTGCCATACCCCGTGACACATTTCAGACCCTGCCGTCATTTCTTTGAATGTTACCAGACTTTTMGTTTGTTTGCTGATATCACACCAACAAACAAGTGCACACAARGCAGGGTTTGACAAACTTCAAAATGTTGAGTAATGTTAAGCAATATTAAGCACARTTCATATTAATATAATTATTGAATTAAATGAAACATAATTGTGTTGAAAGATTTTATTTGCTAATCTTGAAATAGGTTATTTGTTTATTCATAAGGATGTGAAATACTGAGTCACAACTGAAGTGCAAATGAGCTATGCTGCATATTGGAATATGCAGGTAGGGTTTTATTATTCAGTGTGTGAGGTAAGCACTTAGGAAAGGTAGAAAAAAAAAAAACTACCTGTATTTTAGCAGTTCAGAGCACAGTGTAACACAATAGTAGATCAATATAACAAGAAACAGGATGGTTAAAGGTCATAACAGTAGTGTGACACTGGTTCACAGAATACCCTTGAAATCTGAAATTGCTGGAAGAGTTCATTATAGCTACATTAAGGAAAGCCAATCAGTTATTCCCACTTGCTTTTCAAAATCTGTTGAAACTAGCACAGCGGCATTTGGCATGGTATTGTCAAAACGAAAATGTCGAAATCATAATTTAAATATTTATGCAGAAACATGAGTCACAGCTGTACTACCTTACAATAGAAACAAAGATAACATCAGCATGCGGGCAGCTCGCTTACACACTGTAGAGCAGTACTGCCAAACTAGTTTGCACTAAATGTGTGGTGTTWAACACTTATGAGGAAAGACAGAGAGAGATCTTTCACAATGAAATTTAAAAGAATAAGTGGTGTGGTAATTCTTGTTTACAGATATTCCCTTAAGATCGTTAATATTATGAATTTTCACTGAAAAATCAGGAAGTTCCAGCACCAAAGTTACCTACAGACCTTTATCCATTAAAGTATAATTAGATTATTTCTTTCTCTTAATGGGTATTTCATGTTGGACACTGCTTAGACTTTGAAATTATTGATGTTCCATAGAGAAGAAAATGGATGTAAGCACGGATCTCGTTTCTCTTTATTTTGAAGTTTGAGGTTTTGTAGGGCATAAAACAGGATTGAAATTACACTGAGCTACAACCTCTGCACAGACTCCTCCGAGGTACCTCTCTCTCGCTCTCCTCTGGCACTGTAAACAACACAGACATGTTCAGAAGGCTGCTAACACTTGTTGGTTTGTTATTTGGGGTTTGCTTATCTATTCCATCACTCTGCACTTGGTGTCAGTAAAAGTGTTCCTGTTTCAGGAACGAGGAGCTGGGGTTTCTTCATCTGCCCACTTGCCCTGCTGCTGTAGTGAGACAATGTGTGACAGTCTCGGGGCACATGGAATCACACAGAGATGGCAGAAAACATCCCATTTTCAMAACACATTTTTAGACCATATATTCCTTTATTCACCTTTGTAGTGGTACCTCTTCTCTTGATTAATGGCCATGTATCTCCAGCCCAAAGAAACAGTGTACAGAGGGATGAGCTGAGTAAGAGTTCTGACAAAGTCCACAGAATTGCTCTGCTGCTATCTTCTTTCTCTGCATTAAAAAAGGCTTTTGCAGAGCCCACCTTGGCATCTTGGGCCTGAACTAAAACTGACTGTTATCAGAGCAATTTCAGCAGCTCAATTTTCAGGGCAAGTCATATAATGCATCTAATTTTAACAAATCAGAACAAATACAGTCTATTCAAAACTATTGTCTTCAGCGAAGACAAACTTCCAAATCATGCAAGAAAAGAATTAATGGTAGGAGTTTACAAAAGCCCCCAGTGACAAAATCAGTTAATTTGGGTGCGTGCACAGGTAAGATCAATCAATTCCTCAGTCCCCTTTGTCCTTACATTGAGCTTGAGCAGTGTCCCACATGGTGGAAATCTTCCAAAGAACAAAAACCAGATTTTTTTTTCTGTTTTTTTTCTGGTTTTCACCACTGTCATTTTCTTACCAGAGCAGATGTTAAGGAAATGTGACTGTAAATATGAAACTACTGTTTGATCAGCTGAGTAACTGGTCCCATATGTGGGGGTCAYCATTTAGCAATGCTAAAGACACAAAAGTCACTTGCACAGAGATTTATTATGTTATTGTGTTCATTTTCAACAAGCCTGTATCTGTTTTGCTTCTTTGACATTTTCATCATTTGCTAATGCCACCTGGGTTAMCATTAAGTTAATGCCACAAGTGACTTGAAATAGTAAATGACTGTGCAATTTATAAACAAAACATAACTCCATTGTTATGGTAAGTTCTGCTTTGAATCTGAAGCTTTTGATTGAGTAGTTTARTGCACAAATTGCATTTTCTGAGCAGAGGAGCTTTTTTAATCACGCTTTGCCTTTGCTGAGAAGTGCCATCTGTTTATAATTTAAGAAAAGACACTTGTTGACTGTRTTAATTTCTCAAGAAAGCTCAATTCATTGATAATTAAAGGCACTCCCTTGGCCGTTTGACAAACAGAAGCCCTTTGTTTATTCACAAATCCAGCCATGTGCAGGCAGCACACTAACCTTGCTCTCTAACCCTCGTGCATCACATCCCCAAGCAGATTCTCGCTGCCAATTCAATCTGGGCCATCTCTTGGGGCACGAGGATTTGTGGTGAGATCACACTGTCTTTGCACAGCTCCTTGTTGGGTGGATTTGGAGGAGGGTTTAACACCATTGCCTGTCGGTGACCAAACACCATTGGCTTTTTGTCAGTGTAAGAGACCATATGGAAGACCCTTAACTGTCTCACAATCATCGAAAAAACCCCAAGGTGGGAGAAAGGGGGACTTTTGCTCAAAGGAGTCCGAGCCTGATCAAGGTGGGATGACTGCCAGATTTCCAGCTTCTAGGCTGCTGAGTACAACGTGTCAACCATGGATGGCTGCGCTGTTTCTGATGGAAAGAGAGCGGTGCGACCCCATGCTGCACACCTCATGGAACAATGGACATTCTTTCCCCACGGCTCGGCCGATTCCTCCATGCTTCACAAGTTTCCATCAGGTTTCCATGCTTTGCAACCCCCCTGGTTTGCAGCCACCCGCTTTCAAAAAGACTATAAAAAGTCTCTCCGAGAAGACCCCGATGGAGATCTCTCCCGACAGATGCTGGCGAACCCATGGAACCTCGGAGGATTCGTCGGAGCCGTTGGTAGCTATAACCCCACCCTCTCCCTCTCTATTTCTCTCTCTTTCTCTCTCTCTCTCTCTCTCTCTCTCCCTTTCTCTCTCTCTCACTCTCTTCTATCGCAAAATATCCAATAAATTATTATTGATTATTTAAAGCATATATATATTTGTCCCTCGTTTTCTTTTGCACTCTGAGATTCTGATAACGAACCCTCACAACTCCCGCTTGAGTTAAGCGGATTGTGACAGTCAGCCACCGTGGCTGGATCGGTCAGGCAACACCCTGGCATCATTCTGGAGCCCAGGCACTCACCCTCCTTCCCTCATTTTTCTCCTCCTCCTCCACTGACTCCTCTTCTTTCACAGCACACGCTGTACAAACAACTCAAAATAAAACCAACAGCAGTGGGACCAGCAGCTGGCCCTAAACTCGTGCCCAATGTGCAGCACAAACTGTATTTTGGTCGGGCTTCAGGGACTTTGAGGAGTSATTTTGGGCCTTCAAAGGTAGTGAGGCTCTGGGCTAGCAAGAGGACTGAGTTATTCACCTGGGAGCACACCAGGATTATTTTGCTCAGGGCTGTCACTCTCAAACGGCAGGACCTAAACAGATCAGTGCAGTCTRATTAAAGAGCAAGTCCTTAACCAGGATGGCAGCCACAGGCAGCTCCCACTCCATCACATCATGTCAGCTTTGCCCAGGTGACATTCACAAACCTGTCAGGGTCCTGGACAAAAATAAAACCGATTTAAAATTCCAGAGTACCGCGGTTGCTCGGGTTTATCAAATTTATCAAATAAATTGTGTAAAGGAAGTGGACTTAAAGCACTACAAAAGTTTTAATTAAAATTTATTTCAGTGTGTAAAAGGAAACCACCAACTTTTATAATTAAATCTTGGCAAAAGGATTTTAATGAAAATGCCAGTGCGTAAATTGCATTAATTGTGTAAAGCTACTCAATATGGTTGTTTTCTCTGCTGCTTTGCTGACAGAGTAGGAAGGAGAAGGATGAAAACACCATGCCAAAACCTCTCTGCACAAGWGTGGATATTAGTCACTTCAAATTCTTTCCTGTTTAATAGAATGCATTAGYTTAACTTTCAGAGGGAGGAAAGTAATATTCTCAGTGGTGAAAAACAGCTGGGTATCATTAATGGCTTGAAAGTGGAGGTGGCGCTTTCATCACTTCCATTTCACTTCCTCCTCCCTTCTGCTGCCTTTTCAGAGCCTTTGCTTTATTYCCCTGCTCTCAACTGACTCCCAATTACAGCTTTCTGGCAAAAATGAAGCTGGATTTTTGGAGGTTTCCTTCTATATCTTGTCAAGCAAGGCACTGGAG
>NW_026624082.1:83267-141005 GCF_030028575.1 Malurus melanocephalus | reverse complement strand
TCTGCTGGCAGGAGGAAGGACAACCAGGAATGGTTTTCAGCAAATCTGAGGGGACATATTCCTCCTCTTATCCCAATTTTTTGTCTTCCTTTCTACAATCTTCTGGCAGGAGGAAGGACAAACAGGAATGGTTTTCATGTGGCCTAGTCTTTCTTTTTACTGCTTTTTTTTTGTGCTTGTCTTTGTAGGTAGAGAAATTTTGATGGTTTCTGTGAAATTTTGATGGTTTCTTTTCTGAAGGGAAAGGCTCTGCCTTTAGCAGCAGCTGCTGCTTGTTGCTCTCCCCAGGCAGGAGTTGTTGAGCAAAGAGGAATTTCTTTGGGGCAGTCCAAAAGATGAAGACCAGATTTTGCAGGATTTGGTCCAGTCAAAGTGCCATCATTGGGATAYGTCTGGAAAAGGTCACCAAACAGAAGAACTGCCAGCCTGCCTCTATTTGTTCCCTCCTGTGGTCAGGATCCAGAGTKATCTGGTTATTACTGTTCCCAGTGTATTCCTAAGGATGAGCTTCCTTGTTCTCCCATACTCCTTCACCCCACATACACTTTTCTCCCACTTACTGCTGGCTCCTTTGGTAACAGGAGACCCTGCTGTTTTTTGTTTTATGCATTAGGAAAAGCCCTGGCTGCACTCCTGGATGATCAATAAATGAGTTGCAGCCTGTGGCACTGAATTATTTACAGCTGTGCCCCAAACAGGTCTCAGTGATACTGTGCTGGAAGGTAAAGCTCTTAATGAATAAATTGCTCATCCCAGAGGGAYAGGGGTGGGTGTTTTTCACAGCCACCAAATCCTCTGTTACTGCCAAACTTTTAATTGCTGAGGAAAATCACGAAGGCTCACCAGTGCCCCAGGGATGGTGCATTTACAAAATGAGGTGGGTGCATATCCTAAGGAGCACAGCAGGATAAAGGGTTTATTCCCTTCCTCCAGGGAGCCATTGGTTTCCCAGCCATTCCCAGCTTTTCCACTTTCTCCCTCCCTAGGGATCACTCTTCCACCTAATGAGATTGTCCTTGTTAACTTTAACTGTTTTAATACAAGTTTCTCTCTGCTTAGAATGGTGAATTAAAAATATCAGTTGCAGGTATGGTTACGAATATATGTATGTATTTTAAGGCTTTTAATTTTCACCTCTTGTAAAGCTTCAAGAAGATAATAATTCTATTCTTCAAATMATGTAGTGTTTGAGTTGTTGGACTTGGCAGCATGTTTATGTCCTTTGACTGGACTTTGGAAGACATTTCTCAGAAGGTCTCTTGGGTTTCAAGGGATTATCTTCTCTTTACATGTGTTTTCTTTTTCTCTGTGATGTAGAGTAGCATGACTACATCAGGATTATTCTGCTTGAAGTTAATTATTTTTCCATTGCCTCCCTTTGTGAAGTGTTGAAAGAGAATCTTACACTCACAGAGCTTCATACAATTGTAGTATGTCAAATAGCTGTTTTATATTTTCAATTCCCTTTTTAAAATTAAATGGTATTTTCTGCTTTTTAGGATTTGGTCTGTAGCATGATGAATCATTGAAAAAAATTGTAGTTTGATTTTTTTTTTCTTGTTGGGGAAATAGAAAAGTGAATGCATCAGTCTATTATTAGAATGCAAGAACTTCACAAATTATTCTAAAATCAAGATATGAGTAGGTGGATGAATATGTAAAACCCTTGCAATTATTGTGTTTCCAGACTGCATGGTGGGACTTGTATTATTTATATTTTGTCACAGATCTATTACCTATTAACTGTGATGAGCCATCAGCTCCAGATTAAGGTTTGAGCCAGTGTTCTTTTCCTTGYAAGATCATTTTAGTTTCAAAATAACCTTCATTCCCTTCCTGCTGTTCCTGATGGAGCTAATGAGCAGAGCTTGTATAAGATACCCCAAAGGCAGTTAAAACCCCAGAATTTAATTGCTGCTTAGAAAAAACTTTTGCTGAGAACATTTCTATTGCAAGCACTGAACAGTCATTTAAAATCACCCAAGTGATGTTTACGTAGCTCCTTCAGGATAAATATTTTGCASTGGGCTGTTGACTGTGTCTCTAAATGACTTTGGGATTTGCTCAGGTCTTCTTTGCTCATGAAAATTAATTTACTTCTGAATAACTTCTTTGCTCATTTTCAAACACTGWAACTTCATTGGAGAAAGGGAATAAGTGGAGAAGTTTTGGGGTTGTGGGCACATGTGTAGGTGTTGATTGGGTCACAATTAGACCTAATGAAATGTTTACCCCAGCAGTTACCAAGACTATGAAGTGGGACCAAGAGAAGACAGAATGTTTTCTCCTTATTTCCCTCAGCAGTAGGAGCAGTTTGGCARTGCTCAAGGACATCTTCTTTCTCTTTCCCAYAACTAAATSTGCTGGTTTGACATAAACCAGCAGSAGAAATGAACCCCACACAAATACCTTGAGASGGATTTCAGGCTGGACTAACAATTTAACAAAAAAAAATACAATAAAGCAATGTTACAGGAAAATTGATTAAAACCCAGAAAGTCAGAGTACAAGATAGTTTCCTGATGGTTGGGGTGGGGGCTGCAGTCCCGTTGAAGAGATGGTTGTGGTGTTGTTGAAAGTGATRACTCCTGWGGGAGGTCTGGTCCTCCTCTGGATCTGCCCAATGGTGGTGGTGTCCCAAATCCCCAAAGTGCCCAGGTGACACAGTCACATTCAGCCAGGGAGGTTCAGTGCCTCCCCAGGATAGGGAATTTCACAGTGGAATGTGTCTGTGACCACAGGGGTGGTGGAGATTCAGATCATGACCTGTRGTGCCTCTCCCGGGATCTGCTCCAATGCTATCTCAAACTCAAGTGCYATCTAAGCCCAAAACTTCTCCACTTATTCCCTTTCTCCAATGAAGTTATAGTGTTTGAGCAAAGAAGTTATTCAGAAATAAATTCATTTTCATRAGCAAAGAAGACCTGAGCAAATCCCAAAGCCATTTAGAGACGCAATCAACAGCCCACTGCAAAATATTTATCCTGAAGGAGCTACRTAAACATCACTTGGGTGATTTTAAATGACTGTTCAGGGCTTGCAATAGAAACATTCTCAGCAGAAGTTTTTTTCTAAGCAGCAATTAAATTCTGGGGTTTTAACTGCCTTTGGGGTATCTTATAAAAGATGTTGCTGTGATGCCTCTCCTGGTGCAGTGAGGGTCTCCTCCTCTCTGGAGAGCGGCTGCCCCTTCTCATAACCCTGCTGTGGCTCCATCTGAACCACACCACGGGAGATCTGTGGGGTTTATCCAGGGCTCTGCTGCTCCTTTCCTGCAGCTGAGGCAGGATGAGATCACACACGCGTTCCTCGTCAATAAATTCAACCACATGCTGCATCAGATCAAATTCTCCATCTCTGTTCTGACTTTTAATTTTCCGACAGTCAGTGCACAGCAGCTCCAGGTCCCTGTAGCAGTCGGTGGCAGCGCCTGTCAGTCTCATGTACAGCTGTTGATGGTTGCGGTCTTGTTGGAAGCAGTGACTCCTGTGGAAGTTCAGATCCTCCTCTGAAACTGTCCAGTCAGTTTCAGTGTTGTCCCAAATCCTCAAAACCCCAGATTTTATATGGTTAGATTCAGGCAGGAATGCTCAGTACCTCCCCCAGGGCAGGGAATTTCACAATGGAATTGATACAYATGGTCTATATCAAAGTGACAAGATGCTTTTGAGGCCTATTAATTGAAAACTCTCTACAGCCCTTTTATACCTTATCAATATAAGAATGTAATAACTTTTTACATATTATTAAAATACAATGTAATCACTTTCAATATATTATTAATGGTCCCTTATATATACATTGCTGTAAGATTTTTAATAGTGTATTAGCAACATACAGTATACCAGCTGCACGTAATGTAAACGGCTGGATTAGTACATAGATATGTGAAATCACCAAGAGGTATAAATCAGAAGAGTTCTGAAGAAAGTAGACAGATAGATGCTATAAACAAGAGACAGTAGAGAGCACTAATGAAAACTTAGCAGAAGCATGGGACAGTCAGCAAAATAATTAGAAATTACAACTTAAAAGGCTAGGCTGGATGGGGTTTTGATCAACCTGGTCCCAGTGAGGCATCCCAGCCCAGGGCAGGGGCGTTGGAAGTGAATGACCTTTAATGCCCCTTCCAACCYAAACCATTCTATAATKCCATTACTTTAAATTCTGCAARATTCATCAAAGCTTTCCTGACAATTTATGAGCTCCTTTCACCCAGCACTGACACATGGCTGCATCTTTTCTATGGAATGAAGTTGAAGTTTAAAAAAAATGCAACTATTTGTTGGAATCTGCTACTCCATCTATTTGAAATTTGATTTTGCAACTGAACAAATTACTGATACCATTTGATTGCTTAAAAATCTCACAAAGAAGCTACAAAGGAATGGTTTATCGCTACTTCATTTATAATTATATTTATATAATGTTTTAGGACAAACAAGTATCTGTAAATCAAACTATGTCTAGACATTACTTTTGTTGYATTTCCTCTTGTACTTTTCCCATCTTTTAGCTGAAGGATGGGAAAGGATTTTCGTTTCTCCTGACAGTGCATTTTTTTTCTTTAAGGGCAGGCAAATGAAAAAAGGATAATATTCAGGACAAAGTGCTGGATGTAATATCTGTGATCCAGGGARATGTCTTCATTCAGAAAAGGATTTTAACTGTATTTTAACATTATCATCAGCTTCAGTGAGAAAGAAGTAGGCGTGTGTTTCCAGAATAGAAAATCATTTTTGAACAATTTGCATGCTTAGTCCTTCTCCCCAGGAGGGACAGGAGGTCTGAGTTCCTTGATGAACAATGAATATGCAGATCCAGTACAGCAGCCTCTAAAGTCCTTTCAGGGCACTTGGTATAACAGACAGATCAAATAGGAGTAGGGGAAATCTCACTGTGTATCTCACTCCACTGGCTCTTTGAAATACAGGGTGCCTGAAGCAAAGTGAAACCAGAAACGCAAGGACAGGATGGCAAATTGGAGTAAGAATTTTTCAGGGGAAAAAAAAAAAGTTTGAGAAACTAATAAATGTTTCATTGCCTTAAATTCTAAAAGGAGTTTAATCAATAGTGGGAAAGGTACCAAAAATTTCAGTATCTCAGTATTGATTTTGATGTTATATTTATCCTTTGAAAGGCACTAGCAGGTCATTGCTGAATTGTGTAGAAGAGACKTGAAAAGTTGGGGACTTTTATCACCCTCAAACGCTACGTATTTGTCACTCAAGATCACAGTGAASGTTTATTTTTGGAAAATCATTAGTTCCACGAAGTATGCAAGGGAGAACAGTCCCAGCTGTCAGACAACAAGCCTGAAATTCTGTTGCTGTCTGTGAGGTGTCAGGCATCATCCTTTAYGCTTGAAAAGATTATTTTTCTAGCCTAACAAATAATTTATTAATTTACTTTGGCTTTTCAGTTAATCCTTACCCAGCATTGCACCATTAGTRGATTTGTGACCCTCTTTATTACAATTTTATGTTAAACCCGTGGCATTTACATGTTGGACTTTGTATAAATAAACTCTGAACTAACCAGAGACTCTGTAAAAAAGCAGTAGCCAGAATTCCTGTTGTGCAATGTTTATTTTACAACTTCTCTATATTATTTTGCCAGTCTTCTGTTTAATTACAGGTTAAATTTAAATGCTTTAAAAAAATAAATCTCTATCCCTTTTTGTCTTTCAGCTCTCTCTGCTTTTTTGCTCTGTATTTTTTCTTAGCCCTTTTTTTTTCTTCTATTGCTTCATGAGGAAGACAATATTGTCTTTGAATATTAAACATACAGTAGGATGTAAAGGRCAAGGAAATCCCCAAATTAAGCCTTGTTTCTCATTATGCTCTACAGCTTCATTTCAGWTTTTCCTCCAATAGCCTACCCAGATCATGATGAACTATTCCAGACAACCCTTTTCCCTCAACAGAGATTAAATGACAATGCCAAGACTAAACCAGCTAAATT
Organism: Malurus melanocephalus; assembly: GCF_030028575.1. Lineage (NCBI taxonomy): Eukaryota > Metazoa > Chordata > Aves > Passeriformes > Maluridae > Malurus > Malurus melanocephalus. Next base: position 135,041 of record NW_026624082.1, on the reverse strand, counting down.
AATTCTGTGTTATTTTGGGGAGTTTTGAACATCAGAAAAAAGAAAAGGAAAAAAAAAAAAAAACCAATCCCAACCCCACAAAACCCCTGGCCCACATTGGTTTTTATTTTAGCAGGTAAAAGATGATGGGAATGTTAAAAATAGCGTGGTATCTATAATTTATTCAGTTGTTTGTATTTCAGGTTTTGGTGCCCCAGTTAGTATATGTGGTGTTCAGGTTTTCTTTGAAAAAAAATATTTCAAACTTTCCCTGTGAACAGGGATTTTTTTGACAAGGGCTTTGTGCTGAGTGTCTGCTTTAATAATTCTGCAGTAAAATAAAAAGAGTTACAGTGAACCTGAAACTCAACCCCAGCATCTTTTACATTCTTCCAGTGTCTGATGTCTGCAATTTACTAGAATGTGCTCTGAAGGGTTTTTTTTTTATCTTTGTGGAAAAAAAAAAATGTTTCTTTTGCTCTTTTTAATCAGACAACTGTTTGCTGCATTTTATATGATTGACAGGTTTTGCCAGACAAAGTAGATAAAATTTAAATTGTACAGTTTCATTTCTTCTCAATTTTGAAAGGTGATTATTTCTGTTGATCTTCTCTAAAGATTATAGGTCTTCAGGTACAGAGCATTAAACAGTAATTATTCTTGTCAGGAGGAAAGGGAGATTAAATGAACTTGTATGTATTTCCTATTTACTTTGATGATATTCAKCCTTGCTCTAAATGTCTTGTCATTATGTTTGCAAGATAAAGTAACTTCTGTGTTTTGGCACCAAATTTCAGTGCCTTTCTYAATGTACAGAGCCCAAGCTGTCAAAACAAGTGACAAATAGATTGAAAAGGAAGCACTGAAATGTGTAGATGTGGATAAAAACCTCTTTTTTCTTATTGAAGAGAGAACTGAGSACATGAACCAAAGAGACTTTTTCCATTAATACTCTTTCATGAATTATAGCAAAGGTGCTTTAGTGCTGAAAATCAGAACTTGCATTAATGTTAGAGCWGATTTATTCCATATTTTCCTGTTAAATGAAATTGGCTTCTATAAATAAATAGACCTGCGTGTTCCAGGCTAGTACCTTTTTACTCTGTGCTGTAATCTCTGTAAGTGCTGCAGCTCAGACATTCCAGGAATGCACAGGSAACACTGAATGCTGTGGTTATTGCAGTCTCATAAATATTCCTGTAAAGCATGTTAAGAGTTGTCACACATCCAGATCAGCACTAGGCAGCTCTCAGTAAATGTTTTGTTGTGTTATGTGGATCGAAATTGTTTCAGGCAGAATTACATGAATACCCTAAATCCATATATCTTCAGAAAACATGAAACAAAATACTATTAAAACCTGTGAGATTGCTGCATTTTTCACCCTGAGGCTCTAATTTGGGGCAGTAATACAGAGGGCATGCCTGTGGTGAACTTCTTGCAGAAGTTTTGAAGGAAAGAAAATTTTTTATTTCCCTTTATAGCTTGGTTTTGAAACCTTCTCCTTGTACCTTATTTTTAAGAGAATTTTTACTGACATCATTGAGCAGGAGGCTCTGTTTCAGTGTGGAAAATGCCATTGCAGGCTTGATACTGAAGACATGATTTCTTGTGAGCATAAAGTAATAAAGTAATAGTTCAGATGGGGCTGCTTTACACAGGCTCAGTCCCAGCAGCTCCACAGCTGTTCTTGGCTGGGTCARTGTGTCCATTGTGGGGGAAAACTCAATTTGAATGGACATCTTTTTCCTTGCTCTTCTGTATTTATTAAGACTTTCCATTTACCTGTTTTAATTTYATGAAAACTGGAAAGGACCAGCTAATCCATATTTTGTCTGTCCATAGAGAGGGTTATSGTTTCTTTTACCTCAGTGCATTGATAATAATAATTTCTGTTTGTTTCTAGTTTTGATTTGGCAAAGGATGTTTTCCTTTAATTTCAAGGTTTGTATTACATATACATTGAACCTTTAATCAGTTAATATATGTAAACCATAARGAGYTGGACTTYGATGACCCTTGTGGATCCTTTCCAACTCAGGATATTCTATGATTCTATAATTCTATACAGTAGCTAATTCACATTATATTGGTGTTCATCAAAGTAGATTTTTCTAATAGCACCAAGAAGCTGCTGCAGGTGTTTTTAACAATGAACTCTATTTGTTTACAGTTATTTCCTTCAGCAGCTGTCCAATAGCTTGCACTGAGGTGAAGTTGTTGTATTAATTTTGCTGTATAGGATGATCAGGGCAGCCATGATGGTTTTTTTTTCTGGCAGGGGGACCCATGTCATGGTTGTGGTCACACCAGGGGTGTGACAGGKTCAGGTTCAGCTCCTGGGATGTGACACAGGACCAATGCAGTGTTTGCTCCTGTTTTCTCCCCTTCCAGTGGGGAAGCAGCAACTCTGCTGCTGGCAGAGGATACTGTGGGAGTGCATTGGCTGCARTGCTGCCCTCCTGAAAGGCAAAAATACCTTCCTTCCCTGGTTTTGTTAGAAGAGTAACGATTTTATTAACTCAGCACAGGATTAATGGAGCTGTTTGATGACTCTGGTTGGGAGGGAGGGAAAGAAAAGCTTTCCAGGCATTCCTTTGTCTTATGGCTTTTCTCAGCTTTACCAAGAGACCCAGCAGCACAGCACTGACCTCCAGAGAAGGACACAGAGCATGTCTGTGCTTGGTAATTTTACTGCATCTAGCAAAGGGCTGATGATATCAGCAAGTTTGCTCAGCACAGGGGCTGTGGATCTTCATGAAGCTCCATAAGAGGGACCACAAAGCCCCTGGAAAGAGGGACCTCACCCTGAAAGCCCCATACAGATCCTTTGCTTCTCTGTGAATCTAAATTTATTTTATGCATTGACAGGATCAAGATGCATTCTGTCATATTCCAGAAGTTTAACGTTGTAGTGACTGTTTTTGTCAGGATTTGGAATTTGGCTGAGTRGCAGCCTTGGCCTTACAAGCAAATATTGGTAACTGCATTAGCATTGGCTCACAGATTAATTCCCCCTGCAGATTCAGATGCTGAGAATACAAACACTACAGACAGAATAAGCACCACGAGTCAAATCCCAGAAGGCAAAATGTTGGTTTGTCTGCAATTAGAACTGTACAAGARGTTAAGAAGTGCAGTTGCTGTATCCTCTTTTACATGACTTTAAGGCTGTTTCATTAATATCACAATGATCAGCTTCTCATCAGGTTTCTTTAGGCACTCTCACCACCTTTTAGCTATTTTTCCCAGCCATTCTGGCTTTTTAGGATGTAGGATCAACTGTTGGGGTGCAGGTAGAGGTGGTGATTGATTTTAGATCCCTTCAGAAGCCAGAGGATGCTGCAGATCCTCAGAATTGTATGAGTTCATCACCGGGGCTTCAATACTTTCAATTCCTTTAAATTACTTTGGAATTTAAACAGGTAAATCTCTAGAATCTTACAAGCCCTTTCCAATCCAAGAAATTTTCTACTGATAAGTTTCTTAGGTCTTGCAGCTCACTGTGGACCCTGACACAGTGGAAATGGTTCAGAACTGCACGMGGGGAGGTTTAGAGTGGGCAGTAGGAGGCATTTCTGTACTGAAAGGGTGGTCAAAACMTGGACCAGGCTTCCTGGAGAGGTGATGGATGCCCCAGGGCAGTCAGGGTTTCAGAGGCATTTGGACAATGCCCAAAACAACGTTCTTTAACCTGGTGGGCTCTGAAGTGGCCAGTTCAGTGTGTGCAAGCCCCTCTGGGACCAGCTACAAGCTGCCAGTAACCTGGATTATTTTGTATTTGTRTACACACACATCCACASTCCCAAAYATCCTGCTAGCAGGGCAGGTAAACACCAGGTAAAACTATCAATATCATTCTATCAGATGAAAAGAAAACCTAACCAGATGTGAGTACCCATCTTGTGGTTCATGTCACAGATACTCCCTTTGTAACTTTTCTTTGCTAAATAAGTGATTCAAGTGCAGTGGAACAACACCACAGCAAATTCAAAGCTGTAAWTTGGAAGGTGAGAAACAATAGGAAAAACTACCTTGGAGAGGCCTGTGCATCACACCAGTGTAAATTGAGAGTAATTCATATTGGTTTTGCTTTCAAAATCTGTCAGAGATGATAAAACTGATGGATGCAGAGCAGGTTTTAGCTGCTCCCAGGCCCACAGAGCTGGAGCTCTCACCTCCTTCTCTCATTTCTCCTCCTGGGAGGAACAGGGCACTGTTTCAGAGCTTGAGTAATACAGTTGTTCTTTGTGGGAATGGCTGAAATCTTAGAAAAGGGCTTTGGGATTAACCTGACAGAAATCCTGTGCTACTGCAATGTGGGAATAAACGTGACCTGAAGACTAAGAAGTTAATTGTAAAGGAACATTGGGTTTTACCAACGTTTCTCCTGTCAAAGCTGATGAGCAAAACTWAGCCATATAGATTTAGTGCTACTAGTGAACCTTTAAAAATTAGTGCAGCACATCAGGCAKACTTACCTTAAAAAAAAATCAAAGAGGAAAAAGAAAAAAAGCAATAAGGTTTCCAGTGAACGTGTGACATTTAGAGCCTTAATCTGGATTATATCTCTCCCTACAGYGGATGAAGGGGCTTAATCTGCTGCAGACTTTCCATTCCTGATATTTGAAATGGTGGCAAACTGAACACACTGCTTGGTAGAATGTTTGTGTTGGTGCATTCCTGAGAAACATCTCTGAGCTAACTGTGCTGTGCACCCCCTCAGGTAGGAAAGAAAAGAGGAAWTTAGAGAATTAGGCTGTTTAATGGCTATTCTTTTATTACAAAATAATATTGAAGGAACCAAGTTACCTGTGTTCAACCCTTTTTCACTGCTTTGGGAAGAGTTAAAGGGGCAATAAGGGCACTATTGCCACAATAATGGCAAACTTGCTGCACCCACAGCATGTTTGCAGATGACACCAGGCACTTGTAGGCCAGAAAAGAAATGGTGTCCTTGGCTGTATCAAAGAGGAGTGGCCAGCAGGTCCAGGGAATTGATTCTCTCCCTCTACTCTGCCTTCATGAGAACCCACCTGGAAAGATATCCACTACCAGCAAAAGTGAAGCCCACTGCCCTGAAGTATTTAATGTAAATAACTACACCAAGGTAACAACACATCTTTCTCTTAATGTTCCTCACTGTCACCTCTCTTCTCACACCTGAATACAAACAACTGGCTGTAGCTCTTCACAAATTCTGTCACTAAACTCTTGATCTGCAAAGTTTCAAAAGGTCTGGTTCAGACTGACTGCCCTAAAATCAGACACTGAGGTGACCAAGACCATGAGGAGCCTGTGTTTGAGGGTGCTGGAATTTCTGAATCCTAATGGAACAGCACAAGTGTTGATCTCTTCCCATAATAAAGTGGCACAACAGGTGTATCAAACACACCTACATCACATGTGTGGGTCTGTCACAGGGCAGGGACCTGCAGGAGCCCAGAGAGGCCTTGGCCTGCAACTGGCAAAAAGGCAGGTGGAGAAATTGTGACAGCTGTAAAAGAGCACGACCTTATAATAATTTGAACACCTGCAAAAGTTACAAAAACCTAGACGAGACAGAATTTACCTCTGGGAGACAGTTAAGTTATTTCTCTGGATATGGAATTGGTCTCTCATTTGTCARGGCAGAGAATTTCTTTCAAAACAGTTTATTTTCTAGAACAAATTTGATGTCAGTAGAATTTGTGAGCTGGAAAAAGWGTAAAGTGGTTATCTTTCGCTTCCAGTTTTAAGGAACAGCTTTGAAAACTACTGGGAAACATTTACACTCTCTGCATTTATTGCTGTAATAAACTCACTTTCATTTTCAAAGCCAAGTATCACCATGTGGGAATTCCACACATTTGGTGTTTTTTATAGCTCATGAAAACATCTGTATTTCTCTGGTGTACAGATGATTGGAATCACAACCAGAATACTGAAATAGCATAGCCATATTTAGCACAACAGCCTGTGTTMCTCTGCTGCCATCAGTGTGATCCTCCCAGGATCATTCTGGGAGGTGGGAGCACACACACACATCCAGTGAGGATCCCCTGGGGCTGACAGAATCTCCTGGGGGGCAGCCCAGCCTCTCCCTTTCCCCAGCTGCTGACACCTCTGCTTGTGTGCATTTGTGCTCTCCTCCACAGCATTCTCAGCCTCCCTGCTCTAGGTACAGTTTGGATCCCAATAATCTCACCTTCCATAACCCCAGTAGGGTGGACACCTTGTCAATGCAACAAGACGATTCCATTTCATTTCCAGTGAGGGAAAGTTTATTTGGAGAGAGCACCAGGCCATGGAAGTGCTCAGAGATCGATGACTTTGGTGACTGGARTGAGCCTCAGCATTAGCATTGATCCAGGCACACCAGAAAGAAAAAAAGGCAGAGTGACCACGGCTTCTCAGCCCTGCACATCAAGGATACAGCTGGATTTGAACTAGTCAGCCTCTCATGAGAGAGAACTGAATTCCTACAAAGAATTTATTAGAAAAAAAAAAACAGATGCTAAAACAGATCAGAATTGCTAGGGCTTTGCACCTCAGCCTCACTGAAGGGGAAAAATCCAAAATTAGGGATTAACTAACAAGCTAAGAAAGAGCCAAGCAAGAAAGYACATTGATACAATTAACTCATCTTTTCTAATATTAAATTCAGAGAGACCTTTAAGTTCTACACAAACACTGGCTCTTGCACTGGGATATAAATTGCATTTACATGACCCTCCAGAGTGAGTAACATCTCAGAATGTTTCAATAATGGTTATTTTTCATGACATATCCTGCCTGCACACAGCTGTTCAACACCCAGAGTTGTCTTTAAATGTTCATATTCATCTATTTGGATTTTTTCACCTCTAAGCATCTACTCCATTTACAGAAGTGCTGCTGGAGAGAAGGTGATGCTCACTAGGTGAACATTCACACCAAAAACTGTTGGTAATTTGGAAAAAAATTTGCTGTCCATCTGATAACCACAATTAAGCTGTCATCAAATATACACAGGGAGCCTTCTTGGCCAAAGTAGGATATATTTCATCTTGGATTATGGGTGAAAGGCAAGCAATTGGGAAAACATGACAATGTGGTATTTTGTTTGGCAAGTTTCATAGTACTGTAGTGAAAAATAAAAATGATTTTGCTATCACTCTTTTGAATGGTGGGCCTCAGTTTTAACACTGTGATACACAGACTACTAAATCAATGTTGTGCATGCAAATCACTTATCAAATGATCACTTATCAAATTAAAAAGCTAAAAGTCCAACGTACCTATTTTAAAAACAAACCTATTTCAAATAYCTCACTGCAGTGTGCAACACAAGCTATGTAAATTTTGCTGGCAGTTGCTGTTTTACTGGAGGCAACAATTCTTACTATCAGCACTGGCATGAGTTTCTTAAATGGGTACCAAGATCAAGGCAGCCAGTCTGCTTCTCAGTTTCATTGAAAAGAAAAATAAAGACTCCAGTAAGTTTCAAATTACAGATTTTTTTTTTTGGATTTGCTTTATTGATTAATGAAGTGTATTTATCTAGTTATTTCTGTGTAATACAACATTGATCTGAGGTACCACTGTTGTGAGGAAGAGTGTGAACGTACACACAGCTCATTACCTACTTACTGCAGCTTTGAAATTTTCAGAGATTGAAGCATGATGATCAGGGACAGCTTCATGGTCTTACAGCATTACCAGCCAAAAAAAAAAAAAAGTAGAAAGAGAGAAGGATGTCTGTTTGGTTTATGAACAATCAAGTTTTGAGACAAATGGGGGTTGGGAGAAATTTAAAACCAGTTAACCTGAAACAGCAACCAAGTCATGAGGCTTCAGGATCTGCAGTGATGAAAGACACCCAAAGGCTCTTCACCACAAAGCACATAGAGGCATATACAGAAACTTGTTCAGACAAAATCAGGTATCAATCACCTCTTTCTAAAAAGTGCATTTACAACCAGAGAGGATGCAGTACAGGACAGGCAGCACTGATCCATCACACCATGGACTATCCTGACTAGAAGCAGCAGCACTTAATTCCAGGAGTACTTACCAGACCACAGGACAAACCATCTCTCAGGCTTTGAGACATGATTCATTGCTGCCAAAACCAAGTAATTCTGAGGAATAGATTAACCAGTTTTATGCAGTTCAGGCAGATCCTCCTCCTCTTCACCTCAGGGAAACAACAACAAAAAAAAAATGGTGACCACTCAGTTGTTAGACTGGTGTCTTCTGGCTCTGTATGGTCTCCATTAGCACAGTATAYTTTACAGGCACCTTAACTTTTGTATGTTTTTTGCTTTTAACTCAGTTTCAACTGCAATGATTTCTGAAGTGAAAAAAATCAAATGGTTAATTAAAATACAAACATCTCCTGAAATTGTGATGAATTCAACTTAGCAAAAGGAATGCAAAATKAAAATCTTACCTGTGTGTACTGAGTAAGCTGCAGCAGGTTTGTCAGATGAGAAGGAGCTGTGTGTGAATAGGAAGCAGCCAGGGCACAGCTCTGGAGGTTTCAGTTGTGAGGAGCTGATGCCATTGAGGTGATGGAGAACACAGCCTGAAAAAGTGGCTGCACATGGATTTGTGCCTTTCCAGCTCTTCATCCTCTCCCAGAGCCTTCCCAAGAGACGAAAGCAGGAGAGGGATTTCTGTGATGCAGACACTCAGAAGGAATGCCCATCATCCAGGCTACTTCAGTAACAACCTTCCATCAAAAGGAAGGCAGAAGTGCTAAGGTCAGCCTCACACTCTGAACATACTATGTCCTGTTTCCACATCAAAGCTGCACAGAATATCCATCATTAAATGGGATTCCTGCTTATCCACATCCATGGGAATGGGATTTGGAGCCCAGTTCAATATTCAGCAAATGCCTAATGATCACGAGAACGAAAACCCCAAAAMCCCTGAAACAAACTTATAATAGCTACAGGTTCAAGTGGGAGAGCTGAAACAATCAAGCTATGGAGGCCTAAAAAGGCTTTTAAAATGCTTCCTCTGCCACATACAAGAACAAATGCAGGATGTGATGTTTGCTTAGTTTTATTAATTTATTTYTGCAGGAATCTGCAACTTGGAGTATGCACTTTCTGGAGGTACCATGCATGCATAGCCTCTGAATGCTTTTATACAATTTCATCTCTTAGTAATAAGTTCATTCACAGCATACACAAATCTAGAATGTAGACACCATATATACAGGATTAAACAAGATCGTGTCTTCTTTTTTTTTAATGAAAAAATTTAACAGGGTTTCACACAGCAGGAAGTATGGATTAGATACACTGGTGCCACCATAAATAAATTTCAAGAACACAGTTTTTTCAAATTGGTTTCAACGGTACTGGAAACCCAGGATTATAATATTGCATTAACTCCATTGTTTTCTGATTATTCCAAGAAAACTATTTGCATTTATGGACATAAACAGCAATGAAAGCCCRAACTGAAGAAATGTGGCAAAAATTCAGTCATGTGTGGGTTCATAAGATTGACATTTTGAAACGAAAACAAATGCAGCTGCACATAGAGACAGTAGTGACTGTGAGATGTGATATCTGTGCATGTCTTTCTTCCTTGTGGGATTTGGAGTCACTGCAGTACAGAGCACATCAATTCTGTGGTACCAAATTGGCTGTTGAATTGTTTATGTCCAACCATCCACTTCTCATCAGGATAGTCATGTTCACATTCTAGGGTACACACTGGGTTTTTAAAAAAGAACTATCATCCTGATGACAAGCTTGTTTTCAAYATATTTAATATTCTCACATTCTTTTAAAAAACATTCTTTATTGGTTTTATTTTGTCCCCATTTCAACTCAAGTATTTCTATTTCCGTTTCAAGGGATTTTACAATCAATATTAAATGCAAAAATATTTAGAAATTGAAGTGAGAGATGTATAGCTGGGAGAGATAAAGAAACTGAGAGAAAAGTTGGGTTTTTAAAAAAAAATGTGATTCAGTAGTATATCATAATCAGAAAGTACTGAGACCAGCTCTTTTAAGAATTATTACATCTTTTCACCACACCTCCCGTTTTTCAAGGGAAACACACACATACCACAGACACACAGATACACAATTCAATCTGATCTAAGACTACATTTTACAAAGTACTTCCTTTTGCTTGACTTCCCACCCCTTTCCTCTTCACCCAAACAAGAGTAATAATTACATCAAATTAAAAGTAGATCCAAAGTTCAGGATTTCGTTTGGTTTACTATGTTCTGAATAATTTTCCACAAGCCCCACTCTAAATAAAACTTTTAAAGAACTACAGTAGTATCCTATAATTAAAGGGAATTCATCTTAATAGCACAGTAAATATAAAATAAGCTTTATAAAATTTCAATGAACAGTGAGATCATTTTGAATAACTGAATGTCCAAGTCAGTTACAAACTCTACCAATCTAGTAGCATGGTTGAGGGAAAGCTCAGTCATTAAGGAAAAAAAGAAAACACACGTAGTGCATTAACACAACAGCATCAGCATCCACCATTCTCACACACACACACACGTTTTATACAATACAGTGCATTTTATATGCCAGCTGACATTAGGGTTTTATGTGCATTCAATAAATATTCCATAAACCAATCTTTTTGGTATCATCTACAATTCAGTTGGGGTTTGAATGGCATCACCTGCTTTCAGAAATAAAATGGATGTTCCAATATTCAAAATACAATTACATTCTAACAAACTAGAAATATTCAAGCACCATGTCAAGTCTTTCCTATTTATGTTTGAGTATGGGCATTTACAAGTAAAACAATACAACAAAAGGGTGTGGTGGTATTGTTTGTTTGTACAAGCAACAAATGAGAGCAATTGAAAAAAAAAAAAACCAAGTAAAATCATTGGTGCAAAGGACTTATTTTTCAATTTACGGCGCTCACTCCCTATCACAAAACTTGCTGCAGTGGCAGCCTTCCTTCTCTTCCTCTGGTGAAGCTCAGATTAAGATTTGCAGGTCTCCATGTAAGGTTATTGCAGTTCAGGGCTTTTTTGGACTGAATGCATATTTCCACCCCCTCCTTCAAAAGCAGCATCTATTCTGTCTGAAAATGGCAAAACTGCATTTTTGCATGACACCCCTACTCTCATTTGTCATCACTTCAGTTGCTATCTTTTTGTAATTCCAGCAAAAACAAATGCTTCTAGAACTTCACCAGAAGTCCAAATGAACAGAAAATTGAAATAATACAATGGCAAAGGCATCAGGATAGAAAAGTCATGAAGTTACTGGTATTGTTTGGAGTCATTCATTATACAGCTGATAACAGCAATGCTTCTGCTCCTCTGTTTTCTAGTTCTCAGTTTTGGCAAACTKTGCACTGACACACACAAAATTAATATCTGCCTTCTAATTTCAGTTGACAGTAACTGACAGTAACTTTTTTACCCATTTCCACATGTGATGAGCTCCCCCCAGAGCAGTGTAAATCATTAGGAAAGGAGGAAAACTCTCTCAGATGCCTTTGACTTTTGTTTTGCTCATGAGTGGTGCTCACTGATTGCTGCAGATCTYGTAGCTTATTTTAAATTATCCTAAAGATTTAGTTAGTGCAAGAACATATTGAAAAATGCCAGATAAAATATTGGTTCCTCATCTAAGATCAACAGTTTGGTTCTGACTGTTGTCTTTATAAACTGCAGGGAGAGAAGACACCAGATTGAGCAATAGTCAAGATGAATTTTTCTCCACCCACCCCTTGCAAATGCTTCTTTATTTTAAATAAGGATTCAGACATATGATTGTTCTACTACAGCTTAGCATGTTACCACACATCAAGTGAACTGTGGTAATTGACAATATGGATGTGGCTGCCATAAGCTAAGAAAAGCTTCAAATGAAGYAGTTTAAAACTCTCATGGTGAATTTAACTAGCAAATTTTGCTTTACCAAGTCAATTACCATAACTCAGCTGAAGTGCTCGGTTGCATTTCTGAATTGTGATGAAGTTATACCATAGAAACTCAAATGCACTGTACCAGTTTCTGACCAGTACACAGGAACACCCTACTCAGTCACACAGTTGTGTCACAGAATCATTCAGCTGCCCAAACCCAAGTTTGATCTCACAAGTATCGAGTGCTTTATTCCAGCAGCCTGAAGCATTCAGATTGAACATCACCTTTAGGATACAGTGTATCATAGGCAGAAAAGTACCAGTAGGATTTTCAATTGCAAGTCTTGCGTTCTTTAACCTATGACAAATATTTCCTGACCAAAATAGAAAGAATGCAGTGTGTAATTTTTCAGGATCTGGCATCTGCTATTTTGTACAGGCTGGTTTATTAATAATGTGCAAATAAACCTTTACTGAAGAGCTGATTAATTATTTTTTCAGCTAACTTTGATCTGGGGCACAAAGTACCTTCTGTGCTGTAAACATCATGAATTCTTCACAAATTGGAAGCTGAAAAGGCCTAAGGAACTGGGTACAAACCCTTCTCAAACACAACCACAGCTGAGCCCAAGTCTCCCAAACAGAATTTGGAGTAGCCTGTGTTTGGCATATGCCCGTGTGCTGCTGCCCAGCACAGGCTCAGAAGGTTGTACAGAAAAGCATCCTTTGAGCTTTGGAAACACGACGGCCCAATGAAAGCATGCAGCAGGATTTTCATCTGCAACGTGGTAGAATTCATTCTCGGTTTATTACCAGTGTTGACACAGCCAGGTGAGCACTGTACAAGCAAACAGGATTGTAAAAAATTACCTCTGATTACACTCTCTGTAACACTCACACGGTTCCTCATTTAGTCACCTCAGGTTACTATTTCAAACAGCAATTTTTTGTAGACATAAGTTACCCTGAAAAAAAGCAGCAATTACAAATACCCTTCTCCTTGTTTTTTTTTATACATTGCAAAATGTATCATTGCTTTTACCTGTCTTCTTTTTCAGTAGCTTACAATCTAGAAGCACAGGGAGCCTTTGTTTTCCAGCTAGCTGTGGCCAGGTTAAGTCAGCTCTGGCTCTTSAGTTTTTCTGGTTAAGTGAAACACTTCACACCATTACTAAGAGTCCTATAATTTTCTTAAAAAAAAACAGTAGTTTTGGGTTGGTTTTTTTAAGAGCCACTAAGCAGTAACTATAACCACAGGAATAAACACCAGTAGTTATTTGCTTTCCTGCATACATTCTTCTCAAAATTAATCCTTTTACATTGTCATTTTCTGCTTTGCTCACTGCAATAGGAAGGAATTTAACCCTTAATTTATCTTCTAGTGCAGCAGAAGCAGAAACATCCTAACACATTACTCCCACCCCTTGCAATATGAAGATTGTTGACTGGCAAAGGCCGGGCAGATGGACTGAAAGGTTCCCCATGTTTCCTTCTCTTACAGCTGTTGGCTTGAGAGCCTGTGTACAACCCAATGCAGCCCCTTCCTGCATTTCAGGTGTATCGTGGCATTTCACACTGTTCACAGCGATTCAGTGCTGGGTGATTTAGAAAGGTGCAGCTACCACAATTCCATGGGGCCCCTTCAAAGTCTTCATCTCTTGGCTGAGTCCGTGGAGTCTGTTTGGAGCTGTTTTGATGCTCTAAAGGAAAAGAAAACATCTTATTTCAGAAGAGAAGGATAAGTCAAGATCACACTGGTCACCTAATTAAACAGTCTATCTTAAAATGAACATGGAAAACTTGTCCTAAAGCACTTCTAATCCAGTTTGTGAAATCTTAATATTTAAAGTATTTCACTTCTATAGTCACTTAACACCTTAAAACCAAGAAAAGCACTCAACACTGTTAAGCCACGGATACTGTTAAAGGTTTAATAACTTTCCATATCCTGTTATGGAAAGACCTCACAGGCTCACACACAGCAGTCTATTACCAAATTTTAAACTACAATAACCCTACAGTACCTGAAGGGGAAAAACTACTAACTTAGTTCCTTCAAACAATCTGACAGAAGACATTTTCTATATATCTTTCTATCATTTATTCAGGCTGAAAAAGAATACAATATAGAAATGACAGGCCTATTTCAAAACAAGACAATTCTTTCTCATGCCTCAGAAGCTGGGGCATATGTATGTGAAGCAGCATTTAAGTCTGTTTACATTCATAAAATCAGTATGTATGCAAATCACACATTAGGTCTTGACCCACAGAAACACTRTTTTCCATGTCTCCTGACACCACCAAAAGACCTCAAGTTATCTACTAAAAGTGAGGAATACCCCCAGGATGTGGAAACCAACATGCTACAAAATATTAATATTTGCTGACATTAATGACATTATGTAGAAGGTAAGGCTGAGATACTATCTGCTAAACAAACATCTGTGAACTCATRTCTAACAAAGGCCTGCAATTTGTAAATGCACACAAAGTAATTTGCAGTTGCTGCCCCACCTRCTAAGAAATGCAGCAGACTGCTGATGAGAACCTTAGTGCAAATAGTACTTGAGTCTTCAGAGACAAACAAAGGAAATAAAAGTAGCCTCTTTGCTTAGATGTAAACTCTCCAGAAGTTGCACAGTCATATTAGCAGTGCTTGACCTCAACAAATTCCTCCTGAGCTGTGCAGTGTGGGCACTTGACTGCGTTCCATTGACTGGCCAGATGGCAGCACAGAGCACACCACTGTCTGCCCACACTGTCTGCCTACCCACGCTTTCAACAGCTGAATATTAAGGAATATTTATTATCTAAGAAAAATTTTGATGTGTCCATGTAAAAATCCAAGCTCTGGTAAACCAGACCCAGAAATTCTCTCTAATAAGCTGGCAGACAAAATCTGGAAGCTGGTTGTTCAAATGCTTACAAGGCACTACCTTTCTAACTACCAAATAAAAAAACTTCTTTCATGTGACTTTTGCACATTGTTTTGCTTTGAAATAATAAATCAAAAATWTGGTAGTGTAATTAAGAGAATGTCTTCAAACATCACAAAGCAACAGTTCCTTAACAATATGATCAATTTAATGTAACTCCAGGCAGCTGCATTCTCACCTGATGCTACTGCTTTTGTGGACACTACCACCTAAATGCAGGGAACTCATCCCAGTATTATCTTTTCTTTAAGCCACAAGCAGCAGTTCTGGGCCTTCTCTTTCTTTTCAATTTCCACATAGTAATAATAGTAATAATTTTATTATGCTGTGGGGTAAAATACTTACTTCAAAGAGGGGGAAAATTTCATAAGATGAATTCCAAATTCACCCACAGAAGACTCAGTGGAATGCTTGTAAGCAAGTAGAACTTATTTACAAACTTTGGAGTGTCAGGGAGACWGCATGATTACTGGCTCAGAAGAGCTACTTCTTTTCCAGTAACAAGTGAAATACATGCTAGATACAGCAAGAGGAGACACACTACTATAAATCTTACTGCATGTAACATTTTCAGGGAAAAGACCGCTGTTTTTTCCATATCAGAACATAGGATCTTACATTAGCTAGTCCAGCTTTTCTTCTAATAGGGAATAATGATTTTGAATCAAGGTATTGACAGACATTCATTTGCAACTATCTGCCTGAGGAAAACAAGTTGTAGTGAGGATTACTGCACTTATATAAAAATATTCTGGTTTGAACAATACAGAGAGAAAACTTAAATAAGTAGAGTTGCTTCCCGTCACCACAGGGATATTTTAAAAAAGAAAAAAACTCAGTCAATACAGATTAAATCATGATGCCTGTTTGTTGACCTACCTTTTTTATATGGCTTTGGTGGCACAACAGGACCCGGCTCTATGTTATCATAGAAGTTACATGTGGCTTTCGGATCAAAGTTACCTGTCAGAAAAGAAAAGAAAGTGTAACTTGAAAGCTATTYAAATGCCTGTGCCAGTGATATGAACATCTAGAGGCTTCTTATTTTACACTTCTTATTATGACATTGTATCTTAGATTTTTCACAAGTTTTGTCATGTATTTTTAGTTTTCTGTCAATCATAGTAACTTTTAGCAGGGTAATCCCATATTGAAAAATCAACTCCAGCTCAACATTTTGTATTGCTTTGAAAACATGCGAAATGTAAGTCTTCCTACAGGATACATCCTTGATAAAAAAGTCAGATTGTGTATATCCTAATCTATTTGATTCTATTTAAGACATGTTTCTGTTGCAAAAAAAATTTTTAAAGACCCAAGTAGATTTCTGTTTGCCAACCTCGTGGTTAGAATCCATAGTCCAGCTCCATATTACTTGGCCACAGCCTTTTTTTAGCAAAGAGTTAACATTTTAAGTAAAGGATCTTCGCAAAGGATGCTGTCACCAGCATCCCCAGGTCCTTTTCCTGCAGGGACCTTTCCAGCCATTCTTCYCCCAGCCAGTAGCTGTGCCTGGGGTTGTTATGACTCAAGTGCAGGTCTCAGCTCTTGGCCTCGCTGAACCTCATACAAGTGACCTTGTCCCATCAATCCAACCTGATCTCTCTGCAGAGCCTTCCRACCCTCCAGCAGATTAACATTCGTGATCATATCCAAATTATGTTTTATAAAAAGTATCAATTCACTACCTCTAGATTGAAGGAGATCAACTTCTTTCAGTGTACAGTCAACATTTATCTGGAGTTGTCTGTTGAGGCTTCTCAATCTGGTCATTTCTTCAGGCTAGAAAKAAACAACCCAAAATAGTAATTGTGGAAAAGTCAGCTTCATATTTGAAATAGAAATAACACTGCTATAGCTTTGTTAACAGCTTTACTAAACACTGAGTATATATATGGCACTGAAAAAAGCCAAACTTTCTGGCCCACTACCTCTACTCATTCGCCTTCAAAATACATTCATGTATTGGCATGTGAGGAGGAAAACAAATATACAAGTTACTTAATACTAAAATTCATTAGTAAGATGACATAGCTGAGCTCAAGTTTATAAAACCACACACRCTTTTAAATTCTGTATAAATGGATGACTTGCTACCTGAGTTTGCATCAAGATGATCAGAAAATAGAATCCAAGCTGCAGCTCACATTAACTGTTACTTGATTATAACTGAGGTCAAAAGTTTATTCATTTCCATCAACCCAAGGAGCTCCACAAAGCCAAACTTTCTAGCCCAGTATATTTAAATTGTTCAGTGATGAAAGACTAATTATTCTTAACAGAATAATCAGTTATTTAAGTGCATACATTTGCATATAWTTAAGAAACCCTAGGTTACTGGAATGCAAAGCTTTCTCAATGCTAGCAAGTATCACCCACTAACTCATCCCAGGATACATTCCAGCATCACAGTCACAAAATCATAGAATGCTTGAGGTTGCAAGGAACCTCTGGAGGYCATCTGGTCCAACTCTTCTGCCAAGACTCCAAACAGACTTTCTGCCACT
This sequence comes from Malurus melanocephalus, assembly GCF_030028575.1. Taxonomy (NCBI): domain Eukaryota; kingdom Metazoa; phylum Chordata; class Aves; order Passeriformes; family Maluridae; genus Malurus; species Malurus melanocephalus. The sequence continues at coordinate 117,767 of NW_026624082.1, read as the reverse complement.
CAYTGGCACACTCTTGGCCTGTATTCAYTTAATTTTCAATGAACCTCAATGCMCAWACAGCCCATACTTCATCAGCTTCTCTATGATGATCTTACAGCAGACAATGCTGAAATCCTTACTGAATTCTAGACAGACAGTAACCACTGTCCATCGAGGTTACCAAGACAGACTTTGCATCCTAGAAGTTTATCAAATTAGTCAAGCTTGACTTTCCCTTGGTGAATCCATGTGACTACTACTGACCACTCTCTTGTCCTTCATGTGCCTGGAAATRGTCTGCAGCAKTAGCTGCTCAATCACTTTCCCAARGATCAASGTGAGGCTGAYCAGCCTGCAGGTCCCTGAGTCCTCCCCTTCTTGAAGACAGCAGTGATAGTTGCTCTCCTCTAGTCTTTGGGCACTTTCCCAAASACCATTAATCAACCAAAGATTATCTGAGTGGCCTTGCAATGACATCTGCCAGYTCCCTCAGCACTCATAGGTGCATCTCATCCAGGATTATGACCTCGTGTATGTCTGCTTTACTTAAGCATTCCCTGACCTGAATCTCTTCCACTAAGGGTATACTTTCCTTGCTTCACACTTTTCCCAGGGTCTCTGGGACCTGGGATTCCTGAAGGACTGTAAAGACTGARCCAAGTAGTTCATTCAGTATCTGAWTYYTTTTCCATGTCCACATAACCAGGTSCCCCATCTTGTGGAGCCCACATTTTCACGTGTCTTCTGGCTGTCACCTATGTAGTACCAGAAGCCTTTCTGTTGGTCTTTGAAATCCTGCGCCAGATTCAACTCMAGTCAGTCTCTGGCTTTACTAACCTCATCCTGGCACACTCAGTGCCTTGTACTTCTCCCAGTTTCATCCTTGCCAAATGCTGCACTGAGACAGGTGAGACACACAGCAGCCATAGCAGCTAAGCAGCCAACAGCCCCTCTGTGCCTTCCAGCCTACACCTGTATGCATTGTTTGTGTCAACACAGCCAGTAAGTCTGAGCTGATCTGCTTAACAACTGCACACAGTGGAAGCTATTTTTCAGCCAGATGAATTCCCTTATCAGAGCCACACACATGCTTGGGCTAGAGTCACTTGCAGGTGGAAGTCACACAGATAAAAAGAATCAACMAGGAAAATACGAGAGTTCCAACTATTTCAGGCAACACTGCCGCTGAAAAGTTATTTGGCACATACCAAATGAGAAATACTGTCTATGAAATGCAACTACTCAAACAATAAAATACCTTTTTAAAAACAAAAGTTAAACCTTCCTGCATGAACACCAAGCTCTGTATGGCTCAGGCTTATTGAACAGACTYGGGGATACTTTCATTGGTTGTTAGGAAAGCAACTATATTCAATTCTGCGGTCCACAAAAGCACATGAATACAACATTATGAAGTTTTGTTGGGAACACTAAGAAAACTGGACACCCATCAGTTTCATAAATTATAAGAATTAGCTTATGACAAGTCAAATACTTAAAAAAAATCTCCATAGACTGAAGATTTCATAGTCTAAAGTATTTTTGTACAGTACTTTAGTTTCATTAAAACACAAAAAATAAATGTGTATGTTGAATTAAAATACTAACAAATTGCTTACTGTTGGAATTGCAGTTGTACAGCTGACTCTTCGAAGCCGCCTCTGCATCAGATCATGCTCCATACCATTGACTTCAGTTTTCAGGCGTTCGAGTTCTTCTTTCTCCAGCTTCAGTTCCTTTGCTAATCTCTCCATCCTTGCTCGCTGATGTAACAGCAAGGCTAATGTTTTACACAGAAAAAATAGTTATTAACACATAAAAACCTGGAACACTGAGTTCTTAACTTATGGGTAAGATTCATGAGTGACCTTTCTGGAAAAAAAAAGTGATTGTAGACATGCAGCCGAGTATCAGTGTGAAGATGCTTTCATGCCAAATGAACTACAATTTAGAACAAAGTTCTTCCAGAATAAAAACACGTTTTAGACAGTAACTTGAAGTTGTTATTACCATTTTGGTCAAAGCTTCTTTTTTTGCATTTGGTCTTTCTCGTCTCAAAATTACAAAGGCACCCGTACAAGGAGACAGCTTCTCAGGATGAAACAGCAACCTAGTTACACWAATWCTCTACTCACAAAAAAWAAAAAAATACCAGAGGTAAGCTCAGAAGGTAACACAAACTTCATACCTGCTCTGCAGCTCAATGGCAGCTGACACACCAGCCTTGAGACATTAGCCATGTCAGTCCGAAACTGGGGTTTTTTCATTGATATTACAAATTGTAGTATAACTTTTAGGAAGTCTTAGCTTTTCAGGGAATATTGTAATCCTCAATAATGTAAGCTCTAGTGTTCAAAGGTAAAACTACAGAACTCCAACAAAATAAACTRGAGAATCCAGAAAATAAAAAGTAGAATCAGCTCAGGTGCATAAGACTCTTAATTCTATGACGATCAATTTCTCCAACCTCTTTGTGCCTCTCTGCTGTTAGCCATTCCCTCATTTTCATCATATTACTGAAATTTAAGACTCTTAGTCACAAGCTGATGTTGGACTCCCCGAGAATTAGGGAAAGGTATTTTGACTAACTAGAAGATAATATTCAGTTTCCTAAAGAAGAGCATTTCTCAGTATTTCAACATGATSCAAAACTGGCCAAGTCAGTGTAATGCTTAATCTTTCTGATCAGACTGGTTTTATCTGCCTGAAGTCTGCTAGGACAGAGAAAAATAAGACATTTGATTTGGTTATTCAGACAAACATGCTGCTCATAGAACAATGTTCCAGCAATCTGTTTAAAACAAGGATGCTGTAGAACCTGCAAAATGCTACTCATGAAAAGCCCAAATCAGCACTTGCCCTTTTCCTCACCCCATCCAACAAAAGCAAAGAAAAAGCACACAATATCCAAGAATATTCACATGTGAGCTAAACAGAGTTAGAAAAATAAGCAACAACCTAACAACTTACTGCAAAAGCACAGAAACACCCCAACCTGTCAGAAGCAGACACCAGCATTCTGCACAAAAATGTAGCRCTGTAATTTGCATTTTGTATGGATTCACCAACTCATGGCCAAAGAATAAACACCAAAAAGCCTAGTGAAAAATAACATCAGGCACCAGTATTATTGAACAGAACTGTGCTCTACTTTTTCAAGCAGCGTAAGGCATGCAAGCAGAATTAAAAGTGTACAGACACCAGACTGAATGATTTTCCACTATTGTTACCAAACCTCGTCTTTGTGTGATTCCTCCAACTTAACATGGTGTGACTACATTTCACAGCTTCACATTATACTCTGGTACAACTTATCAAACATGACTCATATTACAAAGAAGCAAAGTACAGACACCAGAATGAATTTCTGGTAACATTTTTTACAATGGTTCTCATTCAAGAGAAAATTAAATAAACTTGTTCCCTAAATTAAGCTGTTAAATATACTMTTTTCTAGGACTCCTTTGCGGTAGTAAAGAATAAAATGTTTATTCTTCCACAATTTATTTCTATCAAGAGTTCAAAGTGCAGCAATAAAAAGGTAGGTATTGCCACAAAYGCAAACACCCCACAAAGCATATACTAATTAGTTTTATTTGGTTTGCTTTTCAGATACACAAATCTAGTGGAAGCTACAAAGGTAAAACCAGGTTTTACGTTTCAGAATATRTTTTTCACTGCTATGTGAATCGACTTGTATTTTTCTCATACAAATGACAATCTTTACTGAAGCTGTCTTAGTAACACTACCAAACAAAGCACAAGGCCTCAGAGTTACAGACCTACTGGCATTTATTTTTACTAAAGAATTGAGTCTACAGAATTTCTAGTTGGGTCTACCAGGTACAAAACAGCTTTGTTGATGAGTTAGAAAAACTCAAAAAGCAGTAAGTGAAATAAGAAATTAAGAACTACAGGGTAGCATTATAAGCTCTCACTTCAGCTCTCTGAAGTAAAAAAAAAAAAAAAAAAGCTAGAAGGAACAACAGAGGAATAGTCTTTTTTCCAAGCACAAATCCAGAAAATATCTGTTGCAGGTTATCATTCTGTCATTATCCAAATGACTGCTTGAAGACAGATTCACTTGCTCAATTTTAAATGTTTCAAATCTATAAAGATGACTCCAAGAAAATTAGTTAAAGGTTAATTTCACATTTTTCTTTACTGAATTACTGCATTCTTCATTTATGTATGCCATTAAAATTATGTTAAAAAAAAAAAAAATTAAAATTATAAACAGAACACAGACTTTAAAGTTTGCTTACCAATCTCCTCCTCCTCTTTGAAAATTCAAAGTGGAAGAAGTGAATTTTTGATTTAAGTTCTTCAAAAAAATTATTTTATTACCTTTAAAAAATATTTATATTGACAAATATAAATATTTTTTAACTGCATTCTTATTTTTCTCCCCTCTTTCACTTAATATTCTTCAATCTAATCCAAATGCAGAAGCCAGKGCTTCAGGTGTTCTAAAACACTTGAACACAGAACAAATACAAAAAAAATGGTAAAAATCCACACGTAAATTTATGACCCCGTTCTTCAATACAGAATTTACAAAACTGACACACAGCATATGAACAAACTACTTGATATTAACTGTTGTGTTTTAAGAAAGCTCCATAACATCAAAAGCACAGCAACTTTAAGACCCTTAGCAATTCTTTATGTAATTAGACTGAAATTTGGCAGTGTTTAAAAAATAAAAAAAAATCAGAAAAAACTCTCTCATATGATTTTTGACAGAGTTTCTATTTTTCTCTGTACAGATTCACAAATTCTCACTTACTAAGTAGCAAAATCAAGCTGAAAATGCATTTTACACCACAATTTGCAAGGTGAAATATTTACCTTGAGTGTAAGCATAGTCGTCTGATCCAGAACTAGAACTTCTCTGATACTTATGGCTTCCTTTTTCTCCTCCAGATCCTGGGATTACAGAAATAGGCTGAATAGGTTCTGGTGCTGCAGAACGCTCTTCTTGGTCCACTAAATTTAAAAGATTCTCAGTCGGTGCTCGACCTACTGTGATTTTAAAAATGGTTGGGTTTGGCTGAGATACCATTACCCGAGGAGACTGTGTTGGTGCACCTGCAGGTCCAGTTGGTTGAGTGTAGGTAATATATACTGGATTAACACTAAATGGAGGTTTGGGTTGTCCAGACATACCTCTGGATGGAGAGCTTGAAGGAGGAGTAGTGGGTGCATACAGCGGGTGCTGGTTTCGTTGAGATGGTTGATTACTGATTGGTGAAGGGCTTCTGTTCAGTGCAGTCCCAGGTCTTTGCGGTGGCTCAACTGTAATTTCTATTTTATTCATGGAACCTTTGGATAAATTAGGTCCAGCAAAAGGAGGAAGGTAYGACACAGAGTGACCACCTTGCTTTTGAAAAGTCTGGGATGCCTGCTGATACGCATGGGGTGGGACAGTAGAAGGGCTAGGAGGCATGAAAACATGTGAACTCTGATGACTCAACTGAGGAGGCTGAACTTGGTGTTGAGGAGAGCCAWAGGGAGAGGGACACTGCGATGCCGGTGGTGATCGAAAAGCCGACTGAGGGATCTGGGCTTGTTTTGGAGAATACTGAGAAGGTTGGTAGTTCTGTTGATGTGGATAGACAGGTAGAGGACGAGGAGTATAATGTGGAACTGGGCCCTGTGGCGATGAATGCCACTGCGTATTCTGAGGAGTCTGTCGTCCTGAAGAACTTTGAGATGTTTGTCTAATATAAATAGAGCCAGGAGTCCCATAAAGATTGCTTGGAATCTGTGGAAGAATTTGTAGAGCTCTGGGTACGCTCTGTCCAGAGGGGAGGTTTTGTGATACTGTAACAGTAATGGGATTTGTACTGTACCGAGGTATGTGCATATACGTGGGAGGAGGGCCTTGCATAGCAGACGTGTTCATTCCTGGTTGTATGGAAGATGGCTGTGGAGGTGGCTGTGGAGGAGGAGTAGCTGCATTTCTATTCTGGTCATTCATGAAAAATGGATTGTAACTAGGAGAAGCTGCCACAACAGCRGGAGCAGAATGTGGTTCTTGAACTAAGCAAATCAGCTGTTTACCTGCCGTGCGCTGCGGGTCAATGTGTCCATCGCTTGAGCTGTGTACCAGTGTACGACCACCATTAAGTTGAGCTCCATCCCCTGCATGATAGCTGGTATGAGGATGAATACCCAGATTAATGTGCAAAAGGCTATTTCTATTCATTCTGGTGTCATCGGGGCTGTGGTACTCCATATACAAATACTTGTTGCTCTCCTGTGCAAGGGCTCGACAACAGGCATCGAGGTTGTTGTTGTTCTAGGAGTAAGAACAGACACCTATTACTGTCATAGACCACAGGRAAGAACCACCAATCTGTGTTCAACGTTTAGTGCAGACCACAACTAGGGTAACATTTCACACACAGGTATTTTGAAATAAAGCAATACCTGCTAAGTCATGGTATGCAATACATAGCTCACTGAATTTGGCAAAATGCTCTGGTAATAGTTACACTATGACATATTAAACAAACCAAGTCCAGTTTTAGGAAAGCAATGGCTGGAATTCTTTGCACGTTCTTCAAGRAACAGGTCTGTACAATTAACTACTTCTAGTAACAAGACAAACCAAATTAGACTTGATCAAAATTGCAAACTCTGGAAAAGCAAAACAAAAATGCAGATAACATTTTAATGTTTATCTTAGTATTTACTGTTTTCTCTTTCAGTTTACTGTTTACCTGAATATTTCTCTTTACCTGGAAGCTTAAGAAGATGACATCTGCAACCCACTTTTATTGGTAGAACAGTATTTAATACCCTAAAAATGAAGTCAAAGCATTGCTTTGAAGAAGCAGTGGTGATTCCATAAAGAACATTACAACTCCAACAAAATTTTAACTGCCTTTAAGAATTTCAAGTTTAAGGCTAAAAAGGATTTATTCATACATCAGTGAGACACCAAATAACTCTTTTAAATGTTTGATTTCTTCTGTGGTGCTAGCAGCTGAAACTATACAGACAATAAATTATGAATCAAATGAGAAATATAATGGGGAATTCTTTTCYCTTCTTGCCCTCTCCACTCATTTTAGCTTAATGTAGTCTTGTTAAAAGAACAACACAAAAGATAGCTTTTCCAAATGAGTAAATCCACTAGAAAGCATTCCAGATGGTGGATTTTCTTCTTGCCCCACTTTATCAGCTGTGGTTCAGATTTTAATTTAAACAGTATTTAAAGAAAACAAATTTCACTTTAAGTTCAACTAAATCTCACCCTTAGCACCCCAACTTTGTTAAACACGACCCACAATTGGTACCTTCTGTGACACAGAACACCTCYTTCCAGAACAAGAGTGTACATATTTATATATACACATACACCCACACATTTATATCTACATAAACACCCCTGCCTTCTTCAATGCTAAAATTACCATTCTAAGGAATATATATTAATGATTGCATTTCTTTTTTAAACACTATCACTATATACAATTGTATGCATATTAATGTACGTATTGCCTTGCAATACGATTTTAACAGCCTATCCATTGGCTGAAAAGTCACGTTACATTTCTTTTCTCATGGACTGATACTCAGCCAGTCTTAATACCAGAGTGAAGATAACTTTCCCAAAATTTCATATGATTTTACTRTCAGATGAAAACACATATTCAGCATCTTCTCATATGAAGATTTCCTATTAAATATGACAGAAGAGTCTAGCACTTAAATAGGAAYGGCTCTCACTCTATGGATACTTCTCCTTGACAACCTCCCTTCATTCTGAGCTCACCTTCTAGACCTCAACAATCAGTGAGAATATCCAGACATATCACTAAAAATTAAAGACCAGGATATGTGGGAATCAARCCTTGTAATACCAACCAGCATCAAAAAGCCAAGACAGCAGTCTCGAAAAAGTGAACCACTACCATCAGTCACCTGCCATATAAACAGAACTTCATAGACAAAGGTCTTCAGCTTCCTTTGGTCACTTGGTCAGGGTGCAGGCAAAGAGAATTTATATAGGACAGGCTCTGATCTGATTTTATCAGAGTATGGAATGCATTTGGCATTCCAAAGGACCCTCAATTTTTGACAGRTCGAAAACACAAAACTGATTTACATCTAGAGCAAATGGTTACTGGAAACCAGCTCACACATCCTTATATTTAAAGTGAGTTTGGAAACAAAATTTACACTTAAAAACATAAGCATTTGCTGTGCAAAGTTAGCTAACTATCCAGAATGTCATGTTATAGATACAGAACACCATATGCTTCTGCAGCATTAGGGGTTCTTTAATTTTATCGGTTTAAAAATGTCTATGACAAACACAGTTCATCAAAAGGATCATGTACTTAACAGTACAGAAGAGAYGACTGTCAGGACAAGTAAAGCTTTAAATTACCAGACTGTCCCTGCTTTACATATGTCTGAAAGCAATTAATTTTTATTTGTATGGCTTAGAAGACAAAATGCAAAAACTATAGCTCCTATTCTAAGTAAACCTWCTCATTTGCCAGGGAAAGGCAGGATGCCAATACAGCCTTCCAACTTCTGCCATGGCCACACAAGGCCAAACCAGATCTTGCATGTTTCTATTCCATTCCTGAATCTTCCCATTAACTGAAGGTATTCCCAGATGACCACTTCTTATTCTGTGTGGTAACTAATTATCACTTTYAATTTCTGATTTTAAATGAAAGTGGAAGGACTAAATGGAAAGGGAGTATGAGGGGAAGAACCATCACCTGATCTGGAAACAGAGAAGTAAAACTAAACCTCTGGGGAACCAYGGGAAAAAAGATGCCATGAAGAGGGAAAACTGTCAGATTCCTAGCTAAGTCCAGCCCTTTATCATAGCAGGATGAGTGACTGTTTACTCCAGTATATGGAGTAACAGTATATGGATAACATACCTATGTATGTTATCTATATAAACATGATCAATTAACATTCCATTAGCCACTTTCCTTACTCCCCATATGCACACAGTCACAGGTCACACAGACAACAAAAAAACATCAGTGCAAAAATCCCCACAAACTTAAGTGAAGAATGACAAAATTTGTGTACCCACAAGACAAGAAATACAAACAGTAGTCTTCCAACCTTTTAAAATAAAACCAGGAGAATGAAAATCTATGCTCCACAGGTACTACCAGAAAGAGTTTTCATACTGAACTCATATTTCATACTAAAATAAAATACACAGACTCTTTACCATACCTGAAGCATGCACTGAGATACCACCCCTTCAGGTATCTCAGGGAAACGCTGCCGGAGATCATGGAGTACCTGCACGTCAAGCTGTTGGCTGCCCTGCGCCATGCCAGATGGATGATGTTCCAGATTACCAGAAAACGGAAGTCAACAGGCCTTCCAATGATTGTGGTCTTCTGAGGCTTCTGGCATTTTCTATAAGAAAAAATCCACAATCTTTTAGGCTGTCACAACTTTTCGTCCTTCCCAAACTGCTTGTGCAGAAAAGCTACCATAATGCATTTTAGCAGTCAAGAGAGASAACAGCCTAAACACAAAGGTGGAAATAATCATGTCAGAAATAGTAATACTAAAACACTTAACGTATCACAGGTATGTCTATATGGCATTGCACTGGAATGTGCTAGTTCTGGTCTTTACTCAGTACCATTGYGACACCATGTAGGCATAACTTTAATTAGTGTGACCCCAAAATGGAACTGTTATGTATTTACTCCCAGTGAAGTTTTGAACAGTTTGCAGGGAAGTCTGAAGTTATCACAAAATATAGATGTCTTATWTCCAACATGCTAGAAGTAACAGGCTAGAAAACTAAAACTAATTGTCMAAAAACACTCCTCTATTAATAGGGTTCAAACCCTGTTGTCTTTACATCACTACAAATCCAAGATGACAGAAGCAATTTTTGTGAAATTGAACAAGAATTAAACAGAATTTAAAGAGTCCTTTTCAGGATTCTAATAAGCATGTACTTAAGATTTTTGTAAAGCACCTATTATATTCATATTAACATGATGCGTGACAAAAACAAAACAAACAAAAGCCCCTCCCCACCTATTAACATTTCGGGATTCTTGTATTCAACAAAAAAAAGATGCTATTTGAACTTCAATACCCAAAAACTACTAGAAGGCAAATCCAGTCTGAGTCAACAAATACTTTTTTTGCTTGTGGTTCATGATCACAGCAGTAACCAAAAGGCAGTTGAGATCTAAGTAAAGATCCACAAAAACTTTGCATGAGGTGGTGCATGACACAGTCCCTGTTACACATCTATCACTGCTAAGCTTCAAAAGCCTTTCCAACAATACAGCTCAGCACAATTCTTAACTGCAGGGAATSCAGTGCTGTGTTCAAAAAGGAATGAAAGTCACATACCAGCAGTTGATGTTCATTAATACATTAGCTACCCAAAGTCCCAAGTTTAAATCATGCTTATCTCAACCTCTGTGCAACTGTGGGTGGCATGTGGCACAAGTATTCCAGTCACCTTTTCATCTGTTAGCTCAACTTCCAGGAGCAGTCTACAGCAGCACAACAGAGCAGCAAATGCACATGTATATCTAGGCACTAAAATTCTAACAGTTTCCAATAGCTTTCATCTGAAAGTCTCTCAGTTTTCCTAGGCAAGAAAACAGAATATGTATATTCAAAGAGAAGTGTCAAGTTTGGGGCAAAACCCCCAACTTTTGGTAAAAGCTTTAGGGGTGAAAAAAGCAGGAGTTAAGTTCAGTCCATGATGTGTTGGTTTTGTATGTGGACAGCTCTCAGCTGCCATCAACATTCAGTGAACACCACACCTACTCACAGAAAGAGTCCCTCTCTGTCCCATCTCATATATTCCAGTATCCAGAACACCTGGATACATCATAACACCTGACACATCACACACTTCATTTCAAGATAAATAAGACAAGTTTAAAGAACAGTGAGAYATGTGAATTATCTTGCTATGACTCAAGAAATGCCACAATAAACTTACATTGTATAAACACAATTCATGTCTGTCCACTGCAGTAATACTTCATTTTAAAARGAAATGGAGCTTCCACCAGCTACAAGAACCAGCTGAAAATTCCTATCTACACTCACAGCAGAGGATATTTTCTAAATTTTTTTTTGTAAATGACAAACATCATACTCTGAAAGGCAGAGCATCACAAGAATACTCATAGAAAACTTGGCAGCAATCAAACTCTGTGTGTTTCTAGACAACCCTCCTTTTCCCAGGAGGCAGAGGTTGAAATGCAGTAATGAAAGAGTACCCACCAGAATAAATTGCAGTTAAAAYCTCTGTGGAATAGCAAATGACAGCATGTGAAACAGAAGTTAATAATTACAAGAATTTCATTTGCACAGGCAAGAGTCTTTGCATCACTTCTCTCTTCAAGTAAAAATTGAAATGTAATATGGTTGACTGTAAATGCAACTTATGGACTGAAGATTCATGATTAATACATTCAGTGTGTTTCTACTACAGTTTTAAAATAASRGAAGTTWTTTTTTTTTGTTTCCTAACACTTGTGGAATATGTATGGTCAGTAGAGGTATAACACAAAGTAACAGGCAGTTATTAGCCAACTATGAATTTTATCAGACTTCTAAACACAATGGGTAACAAACTTACATTTTCATTTTAAGGAGTTGAAGCTTTCAGCCTTTGCAGTTACACAGATAGCTTTAAAAAGTCTACGAGAAACTCAAAATCACTGTTGTGAAGTGTGAACAACCACACARTCATTCTGAAGTCCTTGGATTACATGGCTAAGCTACTGTGGAAATYTGTTGGCGTTTTTCTTCCCCAGCCAATACCACAAAATTCACTATTAWCATTATCTATCAGCCCAGCCTTTTGTCCTACCTATTATCCAGCATTTTGTTCTGCTTATTCTGCTTGACCTCCCTACAAGCGACTGCACATTTTCCACTCTAAGCAGGCACGAACTGGCTGGAATACAATACCCACTTCCCATGTTGCTCCACAGCACATGGCAGGCACAGAAGCAAGTTATTCAGAGAGCTAAGGGCTTACAGCAAAGGCTACACAACTAAGATGCTTAGACAAGAACTCCTGCTGAGCCACAACAGGCTAGGAAAGCAATCCTTCAAAGACTTTMTTCCACAGCATTCAGAGGCTAAGGGACACACTGAGGTGCATTACATGACCAGCAYTGTAAATACTGRAAKTTCAATGCATCAAAACCAACCTTGAATCCAAACATGATGTTTCATCTGTAGCTTTCAGGAAAAGGGTGAGGGTACCCAAACTCTAGATGAAAATTATCTCATGAAGATGGAATAAATTAACAGTGCTACATACACAGCAGCTCTAATGGCAAAACCACAGCATATTGTCACAGAATTGGTCCTGCTGTGTTAACACTGCTGAGCCACTCAATGAATCTCAGGGATTATGCAAACSAAGACTCAAGTCCTAAACAAGTACAATAATCTGTTTTTCACACCTTTTACATGTCCAAATGATATGCACATGAAAACACTATCTTTAATCTTTTCCTTAAGCCGTTTGTTTATCTTACAAGTTAAGAAAACAGCCAACAGTCCCATCAATCAACTGATGCCTCTTYTCTGAAAGAATAAAAAAAGCAGAATTACTAGTCTTAATCCTYCCCACAGATGTGTTCAAACATGTACAGAAGGAACTATTCTACTACTATCCTTTTTGAAGCACTAAATCAACTAAAATGAAGATACCTGAGTCATTAGGAATAAGATCCAATGGAAAATTAGATTATGTCAATAAATATTATCTGAAAATGTATAAATTATGTACTGATGTGCACATYTATAGTTCACTTATAATGTATGGAACAATTAAGTAATTCCTGAGTCAATTTCCAGAAAACAAGTTACCTGGAAGACACTTTCTTAGGCTTTCTAAACAATTTAAAGTTAATTGTTTGGAGTTTTATAATAACAGTTGGGCATTGAAGTGTAAAAAGCAAAAAACCAAGAGRCAGAACACAGTAATAAAATATGCAGCTTACAGAATCATAGATATACTGGAGTCAGAAGGGACCCACAAGGAATACTGAAGTCTAGCTCCTTGCCCTGCACAGGACAGCCCCAAAAATCACCCCATGTGCCTGAGAGAGTTGTCCAAATCCTTCTTGAGTTCTGTCAGGCTTGGTGTTGTGACCACTGCCCTGGAGACCCTGTTCCAATGCCCCTGCATGAAGAACCTTTTTCCTATATCCAACCTAAACCTCCTSTGACACAGCTTCAGGCCACTCCCTCATTTCCTGTCACCACAGAGCAGAGATCAGTGCCTGCTTCTCCTCTTCCCCTCATGAGGAAGTTGTAACCACAATGAGGTTTCCCCTCAGTCTCCTCTTCTCCAGGCTAAACAAGCCAAATGCCTTCAGCCACTCCTCCAGACCTTTCACTAGTCTCATGGCTTCGTCTGTAGTTACATACAACTGAACAGCTTTCTCCACCTTTCTTCCCAYCCCAGTGAAGTCAGCCTAACTTAACCTGTTAAAACAATTTATAAACAAAACCACTTTTTACTGGTTTAACAAGCTTTCCCTGCACATGCATAYCCACTGAACATCACACCACTGTGTAAAGGAAGAATAAAGGGGAAAAAGGGGAAAGGAACATGGGACCAAGAATACCACCTCCCTCTTTTCAGCACATCAGCCATCTGATCTGTTAAAGCTGTAACAAGAAGACACCTTCAGCTAAAGCAGTCTTGGAACAAGAGTACCAAAGTAGCTCTTGTGTAAACAGCACTGAATCAGGATGGAGATCTACCAAATGCTGTCATTACCAGAATTAAGACAGAGACCAAGAAAGCTGCCGATCAGCTGAAGTTACCACCAGGTCGGAAYTGAAAGGGCAGTTCAAACTCCACATCACTGGCCTACCATCCATGTAACAATAATRCTATTCTCTACTAAAACGCTTTCTGGAAACTATGAGGGACCACATGATTACAGGCAGCAGCTCTTTATCACTGGTATGATTATACCCCCTACATCYCTTTGACGCATTGGTTACATGTTTCCAAAGGCCAGGATACCATCCTTACACTGCTTGCCAACAGTAACACATGAGAAGACAAGATACTAATTAGCTCAACCTACATGTTTAGTATTAGACTAAGGATTAGTATCTTCGGGGTTTACCTAATACTGTGGTTTTAACAAGTAAATACAATTTCAGCCAAAGTCTACATTACTGCATCATCACATCCCAATTCCACTTCTGCATTTCAGTACGCAAGTAGAAGTTAAGGTGTATAATTATTGTGGTACTTCCTATAATGACTGCAAACACAGCAGAAAAGCTGTTGAACAGCAACGTTTTTGTAAGTAAGTTTGTATACAACCAGAACATTTGAAGATGCAGATTCACATCTTCATGTGAGTTGCTCCACATAAAGGATTAACTACACAAAAACGTGTTTTTTAACATCCCATCCCTTAAATACCTATTATTTAATAGGCATCAATTATAGCCTTGTAAACATGCCCAGCATATGACCTGGCTGCAGATACAATCATGTAATCCCACCTCTAATCCTTGAGCAGCCTCTAGAACCACTGTCATCTTAAATTCAAAGGTGCTTGCCTGTACCAGAACATTACACTCACTATAATTATTTAAAATCATCACAACTTATAAATTCCAATACTGAAAAGAAAGAGAAAAGATTTGTACACTAAGTTTGCATTTATTTAACCATTTAAATAAACAAAATCATTAACTCATCCAGCAATTATCAAAACATAWCAATCCAATTGCTCTTGTAGCAAAGGCAGCAAATGATTTTCTGGTAATGTGACATTGTCTTAAAGACTTGCTAGCTGGAAGATCTTAAAATCTCAGAAACATAAGAAATTAAAGTGTTATAACAGAGCCAATAGCAATTTTTCCTTCAGTCACACACTCACTGTATAAACATGGTATGTAACAAAACCCAAGGATTAYTCTTCCCTGCAGCAGGAGAGCTAAAATGGTTTTTAGTATCAGAATGACCATTTGTTAGGGAAGTTTTCTTTATTTACAGGCTGATACATCCCACAGCTTTGGGACTGTATTGCTTCACATAGTAGCAAAGACACAACAGAATTTAAAGACATTTTATCAGTCCACACAGACTTATACAGTTCAACAAAGCAAAATAAAAGCAGTCAGCGTTTAAAGYTGAGCTCAGCATGCTGCTGCCACTGCTCTGAATGACTGGCTATGTCAGTAAAACCACAGCTTCATGGTTTGGCAAGCTGTCTTCTGATGAACAGTCATTCACTTGTATAAAAGATCAACAGATTCATAAATCCCTGTATGGTAGGAAGGCAAARTAAAGCACAATAAAGAGGTATACAGCAGAAAGAAACTAAAAATAAAGCTGACAAGCTATCACTGCTGACCAATTGATCTCTTATGGTAAAGTTATACAAGCTCTCCTGACCACTCTATATCCCTGTCCATACAACAGTTACCCAGATGTGTCATGTGATGGCCTAGACCAGCTCAGAGTACTAAAATGGAATATAAATCATTAAAGTCAGCATGATTAGAATACTATCATCTCAGATGGCTGAAAAGGGATTGTAGAGCAACAAAAACCATTCCTTCACTTTTTTTCCCCCCAGTAGCTTAAACTTAAGCAGTGATCAGCTTTATCCATCTCTTTCCACAGATTCTATAAATGAGGACTATTGCAACACAGTGTGGTGTGTCCTTATCACACAAAAGCAATATGCAACTGTGAGGTAACAGAAACCTGGACAGAAGAAACCCATTTTCAGCAGAACAGTGACACTGCCTAGAAACATGAGTCAGGCATAATGAGGTTTCATCTGTAATCTCTGGGCAAGCATGTTAATTACACAGGTTGTTACAAAAACTTAAAAAATCATAATCACCATTCCCTCTTAGGCACGTATTTTGTGTTGTTTTGCATGTTTTGAGGGTACTTTGCTTTTCTCCCTTTAATTACACTCTGCCATCCTTAKAAGCCATCAACATCTAATGAACAAGTGTTTAGTGTTACTCATGTACTGTTTTCTCTCTTCCTCTACATCACAGAATTATTAAGGTTGGAAAAGACCTCCAAGATCATCAAGTCCAACCTCTGACCAAATACAACCATGCCCACTAAACCATATCACCAAGTGCCATGTCTACTCATTTTCTAAACACTTCCAGGGATGGTTACTCCACCCTGCCCTGGGCAGACTGTTCCAATGTTTACCCATTCTTCCAGTGAAAAAAACTTTCCTAATACCAGTGTGAGCCTCCCCTGASCCAACTTGAGTACCTTTCCTTTTGTTGTACCTCTAGTTATATGGGAGAAGAGACTGAACCCCACCTGACTTCAACCTYCTTCCAGGTAGGTGAGGCTGAGTGATGAGGTCACCCCTGAGGTCTCCTTTTCTCCAGGCTAAAGTCCCAGCTCCCTCAGCTGCTCCTCAGGATACCTGTGTTCCAGACCCTTCACCATCTCCATTACCYTTCTCTGGACATGCTCCAGCACCTCAATGTCCTTGCAGTGAGGGACCCTAACTCTGTCTTTTCAAACTAAACATTTATGTAAGATAATATTTACAACATTGCTTTGGAGGCAAAAGGGGTGAAACTCATCTGAGTTGTATACAAGTCAAATCTCCATAAAGTAGATTTTAATACCTACATTACACCAGGAAATAGTAAAAGGTGAATGATGAGAGGACCACTTAACTGGAACAACAATACTCATTTWAGCAAGGTGCTTGGCCAGTAATTCCCCTACCAAGTCACAGCATGGTCTGAATGGGACTGGACCCTCAATGATCATCCCAGTTCCAAACCCTGCTGATACCAGGTTGCACAAAGCCCTGTCCAGCCTGATCCAGAACMCTGCTAATGATGRRGCATCACTTRTCTGAGCAGCCTGTTCCAGYGTCTYACCAACCTAATCATCAGAAATGTCYTCYTTATGTCCAATCCMAACCTACTGTCATTCATTTTAAAAMCTCTGCCCCTCATCCTGTCATGACAGATCTTGGTAAGAAGTTTCCTTTAATTTTTCCACTAAGTCTCATACACTGAGAGGCTCCATCACAGAGTAGTAAATACTAGAGGAGGAATTTATGGTTCTCTCTCTCCAATGAGCAAGCAGACRCAGCTCTTACTACAGTGCAAAGTTACAAAAGAGTAAGTTTCCAAGGCATAGTTCAGGAATGATGCTAACATGCCATGAGTACCMGCTTCCAGAAGGGCTCTGCAGAACACCAGGCACAACCAGAAGTTGCAAACACCAGTGAGTTTGTACAGCTCACAGATAAACCTCAGGTTACMACAAGTATCACAATTGTACCCAAAGCTATGAGAACAATGAACTGGCTTTCTTACCAGGACATATGAGCTATGATTTCTGACTGAACATTTGGGAAATAAGGCTGTGTTTGAGAAAATCCTGCAGGGAACAGTACACTGTCAGATTTCCTAATTCATCAACTTCTCTGTCGGCCCTGCTAAAAGCAGTTCTATGATAATGCAAAAAGTTTTTGGTAGCGATATCTTATTTTGGGAATCAAAGTGAGCCAGAAAGGATACAAGCAAATATGAAACTGAGTATCTACTACACAACATTGGAAAAAGTCTACGGCAAATTTATGGATCATAAACTTCAGCTTTTTCTTGATTTTAAAGTACAGCACACTATTCATATTTCCAAGTTTAGGAACTACCAGAAGCTGAGGTTTATACAAGAGAGAAACAAAGCTAACAAACTGCAAAAATACTGGACTATCATTTAATAAATAATTAGTTTGAGCAATTTCCTTATCAAAGTTTGAGATTAACACTTCTCAAAGCAGCAATGTCTCCAAATACTGCTATGGATTCTGAGTTATCTGCAGGGCATCAGTCTGAATCTTGACCAGCTCAACWGGAATTTAGTATTGTTCCAGTCTGAGATGCTTGATAGCTCCTACACAAGGTAAGTCATTCTCTGCATTAGCCCCTACTTCTACATCATAAATTCATTGCTATACACTGATTCACCTGTAAAACATTCAGAACAGGCTTTGTTCCTAAGATATATTTACAACTGTCAAAACATGAGTCTTTCCACAAGACACTTCTACAAAATGAAACACTGCATGTACTTCTGTAAGCATTCAGATCACTAAGAACTCACTAAAGCCAGAAGCACAAAAAGTCTCAAGACTGAAGTCATAATTTAAAAAAAAACCAAAACAACTGAACAACCAACCCACTACATTTGGATTACTCACACCAACTTGTAAAATTTCTGTGTTATCTACACTCATAAATCAACTGTTACACATTCCAATGGCTAGTCACAAAATTAGCCTAAATGGGTCCCTCACTTTTCTTTACCTTTTCACTTTGTTTTTTTCATTAAAAATGCCTGGTCTAAACAAATGAAATGCTATCAATAAATCTCCACAAGAGATTGAAAGAGCTTACTGAAAGAGCTCCACATGCTACCAAAGAAAATTTCACCTATTTGAATTAAAATTGTAGTATTAGAATTAAGCAATTTTTAAAGGAGAGAAGACAGAAAATTTCTAAACCCACTGTTTAAATAWCAGGTTTCCTGCTTCTGACATACCTGTAAGACTTTTGTGATGGCTTACCATAGTAGTGCAATAAATAACACTTGAAATAGTTTAAAATAAACAGACTAGTACAATTTTTCTGTTAAGACTCTGATGAGCTTTTCTGTGACAAAACTTGATAATACTCTATATTCAATACACTGATTGAACCAGATTTCTATTTGGTTGRTAACTGCATACATGGAAGAGTTTTACAGAATGCAGACAATTTCTGTAACACACCTTGTCTTAAACAGTCACATTTTTCTGCATCATTGAGAAAATTATCACAAAGTATATTTACACCCTAAAGAAGAAGTATTCTTTTTCCTATAGAGACAGAAGAGACTGTAATTACCACTAGTTTCAACTGTAATTACCACTAGTTTCAAGTTCACTGACCAGTGTAAGTTTATTAGCAGCCCACACAAATGACAACTCTGCAAAAGTAATCTCAATTTCAGACTGCCTGCACATTTTATTCCCTACGTCTTCTAAACCCAATATGACCAATTCAGGAGAAAATCACAGTGGGGAGCACAACACCCAGAACTCTCTGGCCTGATGACAACCAGCCACTCCTCACTTCAGCCATCTGAAACCTAAGGAAAGACCCTAAATTAAAAAGAAGKGGAGTGAGGGGATGACAGAACTACCTTTCAGGATCCACATCTAACACAAACTGATGGAGGATAGACTCTTCATATATGAAACTGAGGAGGGAAGCAAACATGCACATATAAAAAGAAACAAAAACTAAGACACAACAAGGAAGAAAGCTGATAGAAAAAAAACCCAAGGAACATACAGGAGTCAATATAGAACAGCAGTACAGAAAAATACGAACCATACTCACTACAGCAGAAGAACATCAACTTCCATTTTTTAAGTTTTGAATTAAGCTTTGGTGGCCTGACTGTGTAAATTTCTTTGATGTGAATAATTGCTATCATATACAATGAACAAGTTAYGCAGCGTGCCTGTCTTTTCTGTCATTCCAGAAGAATTTGTTAACATAAGGAAATGTAACTTGGACCTTGCTGATTCTGTGATATCCTCTGACAAGTCTTTACAAGAATACCCACTCAAAGGAGTGTTGCAAGACAGTCACATCAAGAGTTTACACATCACATTACATGAATGTTTATTTATGTTTATTTCAATATAACACTGACACATTGAGGTTATCCATAATCACATTTGTACATCTATAGATGCTTGACCTTGCCCCATAGTCAAGGAACTGTTCTACCCGATTTCCTTGCAAAGCAGAAGACATCTTAAAATTAAAAAAAAAAAAATCTGCCAACAACGTAAATACATGCAGACATGTATAGGTATGTAGAGATACATGTATTTACACAGATGTCATATAAGCCATAGATTATGCTTTTAACATCTTTTTTTCTTTGCTTTTGGAGGTAGAGAGGGAAGAATGCTTTAAAACCAATTTTTTCTTTCTGCAACATGATTTGTTTTCTTTTTTAGACCACAACCATCTTCTATTAACACTAYTTTATATCAKCTTAGCCCCAGAYTAAYTTCCTGCAGAGATGTGCCTTASATACTACAAAATGCAGACATTTTGMAATRTTTTCATTCTGCACTRCATTCTCTATTAAAAAAATACTAATGGGAGACCTAAAGAAAGGTCTGGTGAAAGGAAAGCTGTGAGTTTTCCCTCTTTCCATACAACACAGCTGTTGCAGCAAGAAACACTGGTAGGTAAGGTAATATTTAAACAACCAACACTCAGATAAAGCTGTAGCTGTCCTGTCTATGGAATTGCTTGAATAGCAATTCTCCACATGGAAGTCTTGATATTTCAGATTCACTTGTTCTATAACCTTGGGCCAGAAACAGAAGCCAAAAAAAGATAATGGAAAGACTACAATAYGAATACAACTGTTCATCCTAAAATGCACTGATGCTTTTCTGCCAAAATTCTTGTACAATTTCAAAGGCCTTGAAGAGTATCCAATATCTTTACTTGAAAAAAGCTTTAGAGTATCTTCTTCCTACAGGGAGCTCCAAACCAGCTGGGTTTAACACCTGAGAAACTACAGATAACAGCAGGAAAATTGCAGGCACCTACACTAAACCTTTTAATGAACAAAATGAATTTCTGCTTAGAGACACAGAATGGGCTGGATGGCAAGGGATTTTAAGTCACCTAATTCCAAACCCACTGCCACAGAAAGGCACACCTTTCATTAGATTTATATTTAATAAATGCACATGCATATAGATATAGATGTTTGTTGATATATTTTTATTTATTATTTATATTTCTTGTATTTATTGCTTTTCACAAATTAAAAATCTAATAGCTACCCAGTAAATTCTTCTGTTGCCAACTCAATGCAGTATTCAAAGTCTGTACATTTGAMAAATGARTACTTACAGCTAATGAAYATTCTATTCTAATAATGCAGCAGTCTTCRTATTATCAAACAACTTGCATGCTCTTCAGTGCACTCTGGGCAGAGGACACAATTTTTAACTGTTTTTTTTTCTGACTATTTAAAATTAAATTGAAAGGTTAATGAACTATAATCTCTTGTAGGTCAGCCACAGCTACACAACAGCACAAACTCCTCCTAAAAACCACACTTCAGCTCTCCCTCCAAGGCTTTAAGACATGACTTTGATAGTTTAACCAAAGCTGTGCTTGCAGTCTGAACACCTTAGTTAGTCAACTCAATGACACTGTCTGCAAAGGCAGTTGGCAGTATTCAGGTCATCAGTCATAACACTTGTTTATTTTTGTTGGTCTGACACCAGGCCAGAAAATTTCAAATCCAAGTGATGAGATTAACGCAATTGCTGGCTGGCACACGTGTAGCTTTTTACATACAGCTGARCATAAAAAGACCAATTTTGTGATGATGGAGCTGGATGCCTCTTTCACAGAGCCTGTGATTGCAAGCTACAGTAAGAACATGTTAAAYCACTCTGTGACTGTATAGAATCAGCCTTGTATACAAAGTGAAGGGAAACAGGTCCTTGACTACTAGGCAGTCTTTCCACAGTTGACATTGCATGGCTGGCTGATGGTGAAGTTACAAGTAAATGTCAGGTATGGATACAGAAAAAAATTGTATAAATCTAAATAGGAGACAAAATAAATGAGGCACACTTTCTGAAACTTTCAGGAATAAGTAGTATTTGACTTCTCAAAGCATTTCACCCAAAAGTCCCAACTCTTCAGGTCTTTACAATACCTTATTTTTATTCTACATCATAAATATCCTTCCAAATGCAAGTTACACAKGCATGTTAAACACTTCAAGCAATCAGCATTTCTCTAAAGCCAAATCATTTCCACACTGATCTGCCTTACTGTACTCCATTAAGGTTGGTAGGATAAACTACACTGATTTCATTTCCCTTTTAGGAAGTTATCCTCATAATCCTGCTTTAGAAGAAGAAAAAAAAWCACTAGGGCTCAAAGGCAGTTTCAACTTAAAATAGTTACTAACTCATTCTACTCTTAAAGAGGTTTGGATTATTTCTCAAAAACAAAAATATACTGTCCAACAGCTCAAGGTGCGTACAGTCTCCAAAAYCCATGTCCTCCTTTGCTTTAATAGACCTCTCTCTTCTTACAGGATTTAGGGAGCTTTGTGGATAACTCAGTAAAGCAGTAKCAAAAGAACTGTTGAAATGTTCTCTACACTACACTGAACTTGCTCTGGTATTTGTGCTGTGCTCAGGGCTCTTCA
This sequence comes from Malurus melanocephalus, assembly GCF_030028575.1. Classification (NCBI taxonomy): domain Eukaryota; kingdom Metazoa; phylum Chordata; class Aves; order Passeriformes; family Maluridae; genus Malurus; species Malurus melanocephalus. The sequence goes on along the minus strand of NW_026624082.1, from coordinate 95,488 downwards.
CCTCCACCAGAACACAAGATTGGAACACYCACCCAACAATCTGAGTGTCTCAGATGCRACACAAAAATGCAAAAGCCTTTCTTTCAGCTGTCACAGAGGTTTCCCTTGCTTAGATACTGTGGCAAAGGAAGAGATGTGGTATTAAGTTAGTTCTTTAACCAATCTCTCAATTTCTTTACTGTAAGTGGCAGTATCCTTAAGTGTTATAGAAAGCAACAATATGGAGCATGCCCAGTTCTTCATGTAGTAACTAAGAATTTTAAACTTTACAAACCAATCTTTTGGTTTAAATCCCTTGARTCTTAGAAAGGCATCATTTACTGAGAACATAGAGGGGAAAAAAGAAAAAAAAAATCAAGGTCATATCTTCCCACAAATCCAATGCAGCCTTATATACAACAGGAGATTAGACAGTAGAAAAAAATCTAAAGTTCAAAAGAACTTGCTGTCTCCCCAGGCCAGCCAAGCACAACTGCCATCAGAGTACTCCCCTGAGGCCAGTAAGTAACACACAATGCCTGCCCCAGACAAAGGAGCACAAAGTGAGAGATTTGTACATTTCTGAACTAGAAAAAAAACAGTTGAAAGCAAGAGTGTATTAAAATAACATGGTAATCTGATGGCTTGATTCTGCAATCATAGCTCAAGCAGTCACACCCTCTGCTTCACCAAACAGCCCAATGACTCCTTCAGAATTCTCACATTACTGCAAACAAACTCACAGCCCTAAGCATTTACACAACTCACACTCAAGTGTAAGCTTTCGGTTCTCTCTGCTTTTAAAGGACAGGGAGGAGAAGGAAGGAGGTGAAAACCTTTGACATTTTTAGTGCTCTTTAAGCACAAGCCTTATTCTATTTTGTTCTGTGTCATTCCTCCCCTACAGGATGGAAAGCAATGCCACACATTCAGGCCAAATAAGCTGAGCAATACCCTAACAGACCTGTTAAGTTTGACTATAAATCACATGCAGATACTCTGTTCCTTCCAACTGCTGGAGAAATATGCAAATTAAGTCATTAGATACCTCTGAGAAGCATGCTCTTTGAGTCAGCATCAGCTTTAAAAAAGCAAAGGTAATTCATGCTCCAAAAAACCTCAGATAATAAAAAAATAATTGATACTTATTTTCACAATTTCACACCACCAGTTTTCCATTACGGTGAACCAAACTCACTACTGTTTAAAGCTTGGGGGTTTCTTGGTTGAAAAAGAATGGAATCTCTTTTTTTAAAACAATATTTACCCAAGAACCACAATCAAAAGAACCACCCCTTCTCCAACCTTACYGATTCTCTGTTTTAGCCAGCTTCTGCCAAGAAGGGTTACTGGGCTCCAGTCAGGGAATACACGAGACCTTGGATACTTGACAGACAGTAACTCTCCATCACTGTCKATACAGTTTAACCTGTGGAGTTACTCTTAATTCAATTATCTTATTACATMTCTTATCTAATTTTCACATAGATTAAAAATAGATTTCACACAAATTTTAGCATCTGCAGAAGAAAATGCACTCTCTACATACTTCTGCAAATACAGGATCTCCATTACTTTGATTATTTGTCAGATTTCCACACCCAATCATTCCTTTTGACAMGAAGAGCAACATTCTACATATTTGAAAAGTAAATGAACTGAACACAGTCCATAAACAAAACGGTCTAATGAGAAACTGCCTTTATAATAACATATTTCCAAGTATGTATAAGAGTAAAGACATTCTTTGTTATTATCCATGCTCAAATCAATCCAGAATAAATAGAAACTACACATAAAAAGARCCCCAAAACAGGTGCACAATTAAGCCACAGGTTCAAACACTGGAGTAATGACTTTCTACTTATTATTCACTAAGTAAACTTTCAATAACAACATAATGAAAGAATCATAATMAGCATGCTTAAATCTTATTAAAAATTCTCAACCTGTATTTATTACCAGAAGCAACTTTAAAAATTCAAATTATTATTTTAAAATAAGAACCAAATATGCAAATGAAAGCTCATTACTAGAAATCAACATTATATACACAGTTGCAAGGGAAAAGCAATACTGAAGATCCAAATCCATCCAATTTTTTTGTCCAGCATACAGCCGGTACAACTTAAAAAAAAAACACCAAGGAAACAGCAATACCAGAAAAAGAGAGTTGGTTTTGGCATTACTGCTGAATTCTGAAAAAAAAAATTAAAATTTGAAACAAGTGAGCATTAGGCACAAAATCCCTTTAACTTCAGGAAATAAGTTTGGGGGGAATGCTCAAAATCTTTGTCTAGGGAAGTATTTATCATCACACAATGCTCCGTGATAGCACACACTCTGGGTACTTCCACAAGAGAAAATTATCACAAAGGAAGTCTCTCCCGACTGTTTCATAATCACTTTAAACCAGTAAAAGCACAGYAATGCTGAAGAAAGAAGTTGCTTCTCCTTTCCTTTGAATGCTTGCTCCTCCCAACATACRACCACAAATCTAGAGACCAAATGGCAAAGTGGACATTACTAAAGCTAAACTGTGATTTATAAACACTAAATACTCAGTGTGGATTCACCTCAAAGCACCAGACCACCTTGTGTCATACTCAGACACAAATGTTGAGACTGAAGCAGGCAGCCAGGGTGAGAGAGGAAGAGAAAGAGAGAAACAGCAAGGGAGAGAGACAAGTGTTAGACCAAAGTGTCAGGATGGGATCTCACCACGAAGATCTGAGCAGACTCTCTGTTCAGGTAAGGCAGAAAAACTTRTAAGAAATTAGATTTTCCCATTAAGAAAGCAGTCCTAGTCACAGTCCAAGTGTAATTATTTGATTCCATTTAGCAGATTTCCTTCTGTTACTCAGGAATCTCACAGTTGCAAGGAACCATGCAACCAAGAGTTCTAGTAGCAGCCAATGTATTTGGTTAATCACACTTTACCCAGTGGTTTAGACACTCAAGTAAAACATGTAACATTTGTAGAAGTCTTATTTTCCAGGTTAAATGACAGAACAATCAGGATCTCTGTGAAATCCAAATTACCTCCATTCAAACAAGCCAGAAACCTAAAYCTTGGAGAAGAGTTGATTGTCTCAGCTTCCTGAAAATGTGCCTTCCTGAATCTTCATTTTCTTTTTTATTTGGGAGGATTGGGAAATGTYCTTAGCCTTGACCACAGGAAAAATAGAGCCATCAAACCAAATTAGTTATGAATTTCAGGGATTAGCAAATACGAATCACAGAACAGCAAAAATAATCCAAAAAGCAGGGCAAACTACACAAAATACTTACACTGTGATTGAAAAATGTTAGTATTTTGAGATACATAGAAGTGATATTAGTTTAATCCAGTGTAATGAAAGAATTAAAACACACATCTAAAGACAAGTTTGCAAACCTCACAGATCCCTTGTGGAAAGTTATTCTGCAGAAAGATTTACAATCATAGTAATATATTCAKAAGTTACTCATCTTTGACTACATCATAAAACTAATACAAATGTGATGTACTTGAATATATGTGTAATAAAAACCTATTACAATTCAACCTTGAAGTCTGCATCTTAGTAAATTCATTTAATGTTTAAGAAGTCTTTTTTCCATAGCTAGTAAACCCATTAACCATTAAAGAATCCCAATGCAATACAGCTATTTTACTGCCTTTTAAGAATGCATTATTTGAATCACCACAACAATACTTTCTGAATATTAAAAAAGAAAACCCACAAAAACCAAGAACAAAATCCCAATTTTTTGGCAGAGTATTTGTCTACTGAATAGTCTTTTAATAGCATTCTGTCATATTGTACATACCATCAGGTAACCAAACTAAGATGCTCATAGCACATAATATGGAATCACCACTAGTCCTGCACAAATAATCCCAAACATCAAGTTTTTCTGCTTGATTGACATTCATTATTGTTTAATAAAAAWTAAGATTATTTATGATTATATAACACGCTTATATAATTCACAAATTCTACTACACACAGAAATAAATTGCCCTACAAGCAATTTTATGTACACCATAACTTGCTGGGGAAATAAAACAAATACCACCCTCATCCCCATTAAACCAACTGTGAAATAAACAAACAAACAAAACCAAGCTCAGAAAAGCAGAAAAGAAAAGCTCTAAGCAAGTCTAAATGCACTTCCCTTAAGCATGTAGAGTTTTCATTTTCTGAACATACTGCACAGCCTGTACCATAAATAATTCCACTTAAAAAATGAGTGCATCTTACATAAACATGTGGCAAGTCAACCATTTTTACTAATGTCACTACAACCCACAGTGGCAAAAGAGTATGTAAACATGCTCAGTTCAGAAAGCAGAACTTAGGAACTAATTCAAAATATCCATAGTCCTTACTCCAAGGATGACTAAGACTACTAACAAAGCTTAAACACCAATATKCCATGACTTGACAAGKGGATAGAGTAATCCAATGATTATGYTCAGGAAAAGTTCAGAATAGCCCCAAAGCAGAAATTTGCTACCATCATGAGGACACAACTTCTCACATAAGACACATCTGATCTCTCTGGAATCTCTCTTCTAGCACATAATCAAAATGTAAGAACAAAAGATACCAAAAGGTCAATGTCGTAAGTACTTTCTTTTCACCTGAACCACAAARAAAACACTTAAACATTTTTTTCTTCTTCCTCTTCTAGAGTCCTAAGTACTCAGAAAACCTTACCTTTCAAAACTTTTAAAATATAAGAGACATTTAGAGAAYTKAGAACGGGATTCTTTAGGCTTCTTTACAGGAAGCTGTACCAAACAATGAGCTGTAGTATAGATTTTAACAGGATTCAGTGGTGGTGGGGAAAGCACATAAGGACTGCTACATTTTGTGAGGTCTTTCTAAAACTTAATTCACAGAGGTGAGTCACACTTTCYTATCAGCTCCCCAACACCATTCTTCCTTCAGCTACTTCTCTGAGCCATCAAGTCCAAGAACTGCARCCCCACAGGGATGGTGGCTTCAGTGAGCCCAAGACTTGCAATAAAAGGTTTTCTCCACCTCATCCAACCACCAGAAGAGTGAGCAGAATCTCTCTTTCAGAAGATATGGATTTCTTAAAAGGTAAGAGAAGTAGGAGCTCTTCCTCAGTCTTCTCTGTGTTTCCAGGTGGGGAATCCTCCATCAGACTGGAGACACCAGTCCACTATCACTGTGTTTCAGCCTCTCAATAACAGATGGACATGAGAACAAACTGCACTGGGACTTCTGAAGACAAAACCCAAGAACTGAACAGTACAAACAAGAACCAAACAGCACAAGCCTCCATGCCCTGATCACATCTTGGGTAACATATGCTCTTAGGAGAAGTGTCATAAATTTTTGCTACAACTTACAGAAAATGTCTCAGCTAAGGAAAAGCAGCTTTTATGTGACTGGGTGTTCCTCCCAAAATAGAAGTACTGTTTATCACAGTCTGTGTTGTTGGTACTAGTRCCTCCATGAGTAACAACAACAGAGATCAGAAGGAGATGCCTCAGTGTCCACATTACTATAGAAAGGTGTCACCCAACTGATGGAACTAAGAACATCAAGACCTGCTGTAGAGAGCTGCTGAAAGGATTCCTCTCATTGGAAAACTTCAAGTTGTCCTCTATAGAAGCAATCTCCCTCTTAGAGACCCCCTAGCCCTAGATGAAGGAACTCTCATTCCAACAGCTACGTGATTCTTTTGACTCTTTTTCTTTAATACAGTAGGTTATAATTTCTAAAGACAGACCAAAATAGCTGATCTTAGTCAGGTCTCTCTTAGGCCTAAGGCTACCTTCAGCCTCATTTACCTCAACTCCCCAATCTTGAAAAGGATTGGCAGGTAGAACATTTACTTGACTTGGAACTTTCTTTAAARCAAAAGAAGAATTTACWGTATCTACWGGCTGGGYTTCAAAAGCAAAGAGGCAGGTTTCATTTAAGAGGATCTACATTCTGCCATTAATAAACTTAATTCTTCTGCAACAGATGTGATAGAAAAACTCTTTTCCCTGTCTGACCTCTCTTCTTTTAAACTGGATATTGCAAGAAAACAAAAAATATTTGTTACAGAAAGCATCAATGAACTCAAACCAAAACAGAAGGAAGTGGATGTGAACAGGAATAATTATCTCAGTCACTGCCTGCTACTGAAACCAGTACACACTCAAGACTAACAGCTTCAGGTAAGAGCAAGAGAAAAAACAAAACTGCAAACATATTCCTGAGCAATTATTCAAAAAGCTATTAAATTCAAAATGCATGAAGCATTTTCAGACCAACAATGAGATTTGTTGCAAAACACCTGTATAAACACTGATGCTCATGAAGCTGGAACACCATGCAGACTTTAGAACCACATTTTCATGATGCTGCCCAAACAGCAGGGAACAAAGCACTGATAAAAGATTACAATAGCTGTTCCCCTGTGCTGTAGATTTGAAACTTACCAATGAGTTGAAAAACCCATTCTAATTACAAAAGCACTGAAAAATGTAATTTTTAAATATAATTTTATACAAGTGTTCCAAGTTCAGCAACAACACATTCAGCAACCACTGAAGTCCCATTTGCATATTACCACATCACCCAGCATCTAGAACTTGATCTTTACCAGGAAAGAACATTAAGTGACTTTTCAGCAAAAGTCCAGAAAATTACTTTCAGTTTTTAACACATTCAAATCAGCAGTGAGAGGAAAAATTATATTMRATGTAGTCCTTGCTAGCAGAAATTTAACCTGTTCATACTTTTTTGAGCAAATATGAAGCAACAGATGAAGTTGTACCAAATTAACACTTTGCCTCATCTAGACACGTCATTTCTGATCCAACATTAGCAGGGTTGCAGTGAGAATTACTATTCCTTCAAGATAATCACAAGAATTTCAGGGAAAAAAAGGCAGAAACACTTTAACACAATGCTCCGCAAAAGCCTAGTGCCTGGTTTACTATTTCTGCAAGCTGAACTTCAAGAACACCCACATGAAAGACAAGTTCTATATTTCTTTCATAACTTGCACAACATCTAGGTAAAAAAAAAAAAAAGGCAACAAAACCCAACCACCTCCTATTTATCAACTATTATTGATCCTGTGCCCAATGTGAAAGAACAAAACAAATCCATAACTCTTTCAAATGCTAGGAAAATACGTCCATATATCTTGAATCAAGCCAAAGTATACAAACTCCCCACWGAACACAAAGAATYACACTTGAGGATTTATACCAATGTGACAAATAACATACAGAGAACAAAACAAGCCCTTTTGTAATGTAGCTGTGATACTGTAAACCAGGAAGAATTGTTCAATCAGATGAGACTTGAGGGCAAATTACCTTAGGAATAGGTAACCAAGGAATCAAAAAATGAAAGCTTAAAGCTGCAACAAGATTAAAATACCACCAATGCTGTGGACCTTTTTACCACATCTGGTAAGAAACAGCYAATACTGAATACAGTTCATTAAACCATTCAAATTTTTCCTGCCACAACATCCAAGACAAATACTAATAGTAACAGGTTTTTTTTTTTAAAAACATCTCAATTTGTCCCTAGATCAAACATTATTTCACAGAACTTGACCCACTTTTCAAATTAATATACACTTTAGTGCATATACAATTTCATTTGAGAGCATTTCATTATGAAAGTAGAAMAAGATTGATTGCACAGAATCTGCTGAAAGGTGTTTTCAAGAAAACACTCTTAATGATCTACCAGCAAGCCCCCATGCAGGTAGGAAAAAATCTGTACTTGAGCTGTAACAGCCAGGCTGCTCAACATTCTGACTGCAGCAGAATGACCTCTCCCTCATTTAAGACTTTGCTATTTGCTTAAAAAGCCCCCTGGTTTACACAATTCTCTGAAAAGACCAAAAGGAGAAGTAATTTTCCTTGCAATAGAGCTAGATTAGGACAAAACTTGTAATTCAGGTTTTRAAACACCACTACTTTGAATTCAGGCCCTTAATAAAATAAAGCCCAACAGAAACTGAAGAAATAAGGCTTCCTGAAAATACAAAGCTGTATATAGCTTTAACAGAGATGGCATTTTTCACTTTTATACTCTAGTGCCATGCTGGCTGTTATGAAATACTTGAAAAGGGAGAAACATTCTAAGTAGTAATCAATGGGGTGTAAGAATATTGAAATGCTACTTCCACTTTGACATTAAGCTGAGACAGACAGTGTGATCTATCKAGTATAAGTAATCTTCAAAACGAAAAAAAGAGCAAGAATGCCAAACAATAAGAACTCACCACACAACTTGAACTGTATCTGTATCATACTGTAACATTGTCTCACCTTCCCACATACCGAATTTTGTGACATGTATTTCAGATTCCCAAGTCAATAAAAATGCTTGTGATGTTTTTTTCCAAAGTTATGCACGTGAGTCTCCCGGATACCAAGAGCAAGCACAGTTGGTTAACCACCTCTTAAACACTGACTGATACAGCACAGAAGTTGCTGACCAACCACTTCCTCACATAAAACAGGAGATATCCAGGATGCATATTCAGTACCACAGACCCACCTGCACTATCACCATTTGTCTGGAGCTGGCAAAAGCAATTTGCTAAGTGTTAYGAGCACATTCCCAATTTGAAAGGCTTTCAAAGGCCAACTTTGACTGATTCTTGAAGGTTTGGCAAACTACAAGAAYCTATTGTAGGAGTGTTTTCAACCAACACCTTCAACATTTGCACATGCGAGTCTAAACAAGCACTTCAAAACTCAGCTTTCCATTTACGGTGAGAGCTTCACACATGAGAACTGGCACCATGACATCCTCACACATTCAACCTCTGCAAAATGGTTCTCAACCTCTCACAAGAACAAGACAGTCACTACTGCCCTTTGGACAGTAGTTTAGTTTACTATGCCCATGCAAAAATAAGATTACCGAAAATTTGAATTATACAGACAACTGAAAGAGTTCCAACTTAAAAAAAAAAAAAAAAAAAGACAACAATAGACAACTTTGGCAGGGATTTGAAAGTAAATCCCTAATATCAGTTTACTGCATTAGGTAGCACCAAAGATTTTCAGTTTGGCTTTATTTTTTAGTTTGAGTAAAGTCACTAACAGGGACAGGAGAAGATATTGCAAAACCACAAGCCACAGACAGATATTTCTACCATGTCCCTTAAAACCAAAAGTAGTCCAAAAGGTGCTCATGATAATGTTTCAGGCTTTGTATGAACCCTCTCTTAGTCTCACACTCCATTTGCCACCTGTCTTTCAATCACACCATGTAACAAAAATAACTTCCRCTAGAAACACCTTCAGTTATACTTTACTTGCACTTATGTGTGCACATGCAGGTACAAACTCACCAGGCACTGCACCTACTTCATCTCACAGCACTGGGAACAGCAGCATCATAGATGCTCCAAGAGYAGAATGTGTCATACCATCCTTGAGTTGGATGACTAAGCACACACAATACATTTGACATTACCCAAAATTTACTAGATTTGATCACTTACTCAATGACTTGATCATCACTAAAATACCTTTGGTGTCAAAAAAAGTAAATCAAAGGCTTTTGCTTGTGTTAAGTGATTTTGCTGAAACACTGCAGCTGTGAAAGTAGGGATATGAAAATCACCCCAGCTGAAAACACAGCTCTTCGAAAAATAATTCAATAAAACATCTTTCCAAATTATTATGTACTGCAGTACATATCCACACAAGTCTTGCCCTAACCAAGAATATTTGYGCAGGTCATACTTTGAGGCTATTCATGCTGCTTACAAATACATACAAAATGAATCATCACAGGTTTGAAGTCAGGAGAAACCATCTACAGACCAGCGCAACCAAAAACTTAATTTAAGCACTACATAATTCTTGCAAGGGGACAGAGGTGAGTTATTACTGGATAACCCAAAGAATCACATTAATGTATTCTCTTGGATGACTTCAAAGGAGTCTTTTTCCATTAGGATTACCTTTTACTCTGCAACTCCACAATCAAAGCAAAGACATCACCACATATGGCTGAAAGACACAATACCTCACTCCATCTAGTCTTTCTCAAGATGAAAACTTATCGAAAGAAAAAGGAGCCTCAAATAAATCCAGGAAACAACAATAATGGACACAGAACTGACAATACCCTCTTTACATTTACCTGCATTTACTGACTGTAAAGGTCATGACCCAAGCCGAAAAAAAATACATCATAAAAGTACAGATTCATAATAAGAATACATCCACTTCTCGAGCTACCTGTGTTCAAACCAAAAGATTCAAGATTAAAGGCATGCTTAAATGGTGATTTTATTATTCTTTACTAATKTGTGCAAAATTGGTATGTTGGTAATTTTATGGGTGAACTGAGACAGCCTCTGTATACATTAATACAGACTGTTATGGCACTCTTCAGATTGCTGCTATCAACAGACACCATTCACAAGGCAGCACAAAGGGCAAGTTTTAACAAATGTTGTGAAATACTTTATTTTTAAGAATCCTGTTCCTGTCTCTCTACAAAGAGGAAATGAATTTAACATTTCTTCTTTTTACATGAAATATGTTAACTGCAAATACTTAAGGAGGAGCAGAAGAAAGTATTGCTTTTCTCACAGATCTAGAAAACAAAATTAAAGTTACCATAACAGTAACTGGCCTTTGATCATGCAAGCTTTACCTGTAAGTTTTAAGAGCTCTGTAATACTAAGTCCTCTGGAAACATAAGTGGTCAGGTAGACCTGCTACAGAACATAAGCCTATAAAGAAATACTACTCAATTTTGTCACAGTAAACACCAGCACTAAAAATAACAAACACGTATTAACACACTGGATAGGTTGACCTGACAGCTCTCAATATTTATTTAGAATGGAAGAATAGCATCTTCAAACTGGTTAGCAGTGAGACCTTCCATGACTATTTTATGAATGCTTACCTGAACACAGTGTCTTACTTTAACTTTTTCTATTATTTTTAAAGCATGGCATTTCTGAGCCATTCCATATTTTTGCACACAGGGAGTYTCTACCAAACTCTAAAGTATAGATACTCCCAAACCATCTAAGCAATTGCCTTTCATCTCCTTGTTTTCTCCTTGCTARAGCAAGGAAACAACGGCCAATATCATGTTACAAGTTATGTTTGAACAAGAGGAAAAGCACAGTGACTGCATAGTCCYAACACTGAACAGTATCAAGCTGTAAATAAGAGCTGCATCCATCCACCATATCCACCTACATAAAAAAAAATAATAAAAACAAACCAAAACCTTAAAATGAAACTCGAGTTAATCTTCCTCAGAGCCAATACAATCGATAAGATCTCAAACCCAACCTGAAGCCAAGACTCTGGACAGAGCACAGCTAAGGCCTTGCTACCTTTGGGGGCCTTCTATTTCTAGAGCCAAGGCACAGCAGCAGCAGCATCGCGCTGCAGTCACGTCCAAGGAGCAGTGGCAGCGTTTACCTGYGAATCCATTTGCTTTTTATTAATTAATTTATTTATTCTTACGCAGCAAGAGCAGCATCAGTGGCCCAGCAGACASCACAGACCCTGCTGAGGGGACACCCTTACGGGATCCCCGGGCAGTCCGCCCGCCTCGCTCCGCAAAGGGCTTCAAAAACAAAGACCAAAGTTTTCCCTGCTCGGTGCGTGGGAGTGCGGCAGCAAAACAGGAGCCAGGATCAACACGAGCCGCCTCCCGTCACCACACCCGGGCCCACGCAGGGCAGGACAGCCCCTGCTCCCCGGGGCAGCCCGGCTGTGTCCCCCGGGACGGCTCCAGCCCGCTCCCACCGGGAGAAGGGGGGACACCCACAGCCCGGCGGGACGGGGGGAGCGSGGGGTGCCACCCGAACCTCCCTCACGGACTCCCGGCCCTGCCCGCCCCCGAATTCACCCCCCACACCTCTCCCGCACCACCGCCCCCCTCACCGTGCTGCGCTGGGGGCTCGGCTCCGGCTGCGGCTGCGGTTCCGGCGGCTGCATTCCCGCCCCCCGGCTGTGCCCCGGGCCCCGCCGCGGGGGGCCCCCCGCTCCTGCTGAGGAAGGGGGGAGGGAGAGGCGCTTGCCCCGCCGGGAGCGGGCGCGGGGAGCCGAGGCTGGAGCGAGGAGCGGGGTCCCGGGGAGCGCGGCCGGGAAACGCTTCCGGGCTCAGTGCGGGGCGCTGGGGCCGCCGGGCGGGGCGGGGCCCCGGCTGCGCCCAACGGCATCCGACATGGCGCGGCCCGCGCGCGCCGGACCGCGCGGCTCTCGCGAG
>NW_026624082.1:77481-81863 GCF_030028575.1 Malurus melanocephalus | reverse complement strand
GGGGGTCACTCAGCACCTTTAGACGAAACTTTCCCAGAGCCGGGACGGGACACCGCGCTGGGTGCTGGATGTGTTTGGGTACTGCTCGACCCTCGGCCCCGTCTTCCCCCTCTAGAGAAGCTTCAGCGTGGTTGGGCATGACTGGAACTAAGGTGTTATTTTCTGACTATTGACAGCAGCGATAAGGTGCTTGGACACAGTGGTYACAGCACAGTTCACAGAATCCCGAAATGGGTCACGTTGGAAGCGACTACAGTGGGTCATCTGGCCCAGCSTCTCTACTCATGCAAGGCCATCCCAGAGCACATGGCACAGGATTGTGTCCAGATGGTTCTGGAATATCTCCAGTGAGGGGGGCTCCATCCCCTCKCTGGACAAGCTGTTCCAGKATATGTTCTTACATAGCATGGGAAGCTATGAGCAGAAAAATGCCTGTGTGCTGTGCTTCTGCCCAAAGGTCTTGTGATCCTATGCCCATCCAAGTWATATTTTTGTGTCCCTCTGCTTGCAGGACAGACTTGAGGCTGTTAGGATTACATGGATTGATCCAACGTGAACTTTTAATTGACATCTATGGGGGCTGAAATCTTCCTGTTGAGGCAGAGCCTTGCAGATGGTTTAGTGGGTGTACACTGAGTTTTCATCCACAGRCTGGGCCTTGAGATTACATACGATTTGTGTGCCAGTGTAAACTGGTTTAAAGTGTCTTTTCCTAAATGACAAAGACCACGATTTATATTTTTTAGGATTTGTGTGTGTGTGTTTAGATATTTGTCTTTGTTTAGGCAGCATCTGTCTTGTATAGATCCTTTTTTACTTTCTTGCTTGCTGCAGTTTCAGAGTCACAGAAACACCATTGCACTGATACTTGTGAGAGCAGATGCAGAGCTCTGTAACCACCTTCTGCCTCTGGTAAAGAACTGGAAGTGCAGGAGGGATGTGTATCTTGTATTGCCATTACTGACTCTCCACGTCATCTTCTGTGTGCAGAGACCTTGGCTCCTGTGTCAGAGGTTGTGTGAAGTTAATTAAGGAATTCCTGTATTCTAATCCCTATGTCGGAAACACGCCAAGCCTGACTAACATTTCTGGAGAGGCAAGATGCAAAACTGGAAGTAAACAGGATCTCGATGCAACAATACTTTTATCTAAAAGAGGTTGATTCTTATCCTGTGATTTGAATTRTTATCAAGATGCTAAAGAGCATATTCCTCAGCAAAAATCTATAATTTCCCAATATAAACTGTTGATGCTAGTGAATAGTTCCCATAGCTGCATCTAGTCTGGCTTAAAATGTAAGGAACAGCCCTTAGTACAGCTGTTGTTATGCACATGAGAGTCTTTGTGCCCTGGCTTTGTCAGCATATTTTGTGTTGTCCAGCTACTGTCTTAATTCATCCTGTCATTTTTGCTTCCAGATTTTTCAAATCAACATCTGAGTCACTTTGTCACTGCCTCTTTGAAGATTCCTGGTGCTACAGCTCCTGTGTGTCCTGGCAAACTGCTATAGCTTCATACCAKTGGGCTCCATGGCTCCATTTCACTTCAGCAGCAGCCAGTGATTTGTTTTTGTTTGGAAAWGATGCTTTTCCTCCACAATCCTCTGCAATGGACTGTAATGGAGGACTATAATCCAGCAATTGCCTGACTTCTATCCCAATTTSAAAGCAGGAGTGTTCCAACAGAAATTGCAGAGACTCAGAATGTTTCATCTACCCTTAGCTAGTTGTAGTATTGAGAGCAGGACTGTGAGATTGTGAAATTAATCGGTCTTAAAACTTCACAATTAATCATAGCACAGCCAGGACTGTGCTCAAGAATTTAAGAAAAAAAAAATCCTTTTGGGTATTAGGTGCCTGATTACCCCAGAAATCAAAGATTGTGTATGTTCTAACTTTGCTGAATACATCCCTGAAAGCAGTTAATTTTATTGCTGATCCAGCTTTTCTGTCTCTTATCCATATGACAACTACAAAAATTGATTATACGGAAAAGTAATGTTAGGAAAGTACTTAATGCATTTTTAGCTGCATCTAATGGGATTTAGCAGCTGGAAACAAGGAGAGCTGGCACTGAGTAATCAGGGCAGTTCTTAGACAGCTGTGTGGGAACCAGAGTATCAGGAGTCTGAAATATATCACCATTCTTTGCACAAAAATGCAATATATGCAATGAAAGTAGACTTGATACTTGCAGCTCAGACAGTTAACCCCAAGCCAAATGGAATTCATTGTTAAATCCAGTTCTGTAATAACTTCTAGATGAAAATGCCCCCGGGTTCTGTGTAATTTTTTTTTTTATTTATTTAATGCTTATGGCTGTTACTAGTACCCATCTTTGAAAGGCCTCAGGTTTGGATTTAAATTCCATGCTACATTAATTTTTAAGCAGAACAAAAATGTAGTTATTTCTGCTCCCYTTTTCTCTTTATAAGCAACAATCCAAGAGACCCATTTTCCTKTTTGGGGAAAAAAACAATTTTATGCATGTTTGTGCCTAGGAATAGCAGTCGGAAAAGCGTCTTGATAAAGTGGCCCTTCCATAGGTTTTCTGTCTGAATAGTTCTTACACTCAGTTCCATTTACAAATCAAAAGCATAATTTTTCAATGTAAGCACCATAAACTGAGTCTTGAATCTGAAATGTCAGACTGAGTTCTTTCCCCCTGTTACACCATGGTCAGTGTTTTGTCACTGAAATACATTGAAGTTATTTGATGGTGCCTAAAGGGGAATTCAGTTCCACTGAGTGGGAATGGAATCCATCCATTTTTCAGAGTTTTAGTCAAAAAAATAAGTTATATTTTTTGGTCCTAAAGTACTTCAAGTATTTCACAGTATTATAAAAAAACCCAAAAAACCGAAAACCTAAACCAGGGATGGTGCCTGGAGTATAAAGGTACCATATTTTCATACTGTTCTTCTTATGGAAAGAAATTACCTTGGGATGAAGTCTAAGCAATCATGTCTAGGTCTGTAATAGGATTATTTAARTGGAAGCCTGTGGAACCAGAGCTCACAATGCAGGATATCCTTTCTATAATAATTTTAATTCTGCCTGCGTATTCTTAACCAGTCCTGTGCCATTGGTTTATAAATCCACCTCACTTCTTTGTGTTTCGTTACATTTAAGGAATGCATCCTTGGCCTTTCCTCACCTTAAGGTGAATTCTGTGCCGTGAAAACAATTTCTAGAGCACAATTCGTCTACTAGATTCCAAATTTAATCAAAAGTTTTTGAAATTATGCATCACCTTTTGTACTTTTCCTTTTGCTAAAGCTGTTTTCAATGCAGTTGTAAAGCTGTTTTGATGCTGCTAGATACCTTGGTTATTTTTCCATTTCAAATTGGTGTCACTGMGGGAGCAGTATAAAATGTTTGTTTGAATAGGGATCACAGATCAAGAAGTTGAGTTCAAAATGAAGATATCCTGGAACTAGTAGTAAACACAGCAATACTGAACCTGAGAAGTCAAAATAAACCTCTGAGAAAATGGAAAATTATTCCCAAGTACAGGCAAAAATGTTATTGCTTTTTAATGTGKAATCTTTTCTGCCTTATGAAGGGCAGATCTAAAGGTGTGAATTTTTAGACCCCCAGAAGGGCTACCTGACACAGTTTGGGAAACCTGTTGGTGTTTTTAAGTGTGTATGTGTATCCCCAAAGGACAAGGCATTATCCCTCACTATTCCMTTTTCCATTTTTCCCTTGTTTTCCATTTCGGACATACAACACTGGTCAGATCTGTTTATCTACCAGAACATTTTCAAGGTGAACCTTTGTACTCTGAAGTTCTGTGAGTGACTCCATCAGGCAGGGACAGAGCTCTGCTGCTCTTTGGGAATGATGCAGAGACCAARTCAGACACTGAGAAGAGCAGTAGAGCTGCTCCCCCAGGGTGCAAGCCTCCACCTCTTCATTGGCTTGCAATCCTCATTTTTATTTTGCAAGTTCTATAATTAAGTTTGCTGCTTTACAGATTAGTCTGTGACTTGGAAGAACCAGATTCTACAGAAATGCACATTTTTCATAAGCATGCTTAAGAACTTATGAAAAGTTTCAAGTGTTCCTTTGCTGACGCTTCTTAACAGCTGCAGTCCTGGCGTAGTTCTTGTCACTAGAGCTGTTTAGTTGGTGTTGAAAGACKGATGAATTAAATCAGTCATAACATAAAGGATTGTGGCATAAGTGTTTTCTCAATGTTTGAATGGGATATGCATTMATATGTGAGGAAAGTGGAAAGGCATCTTTATATATATGCTTTTTATGAGCACGCATTTTTGTTGTTAGGGTTCAAAGGCTTTAGTAATAATTCAAATGGAATTTGTGATTTTTTTTTTTTCCTGAAGTGACATGAAGGCTGTATCTCTCTTTTGGATGACA
>NW_026624082.1:74331-77461 GCF_030028575.1 Malurus melanocephalus | reverse complement strand
ATATATATATATATATATATATATATAATTGATTCCCCTGGGGGTGTTTTTCATAGCTGTTAGTTTTGGTGCTCTGGTCACATGTAGTTTCTAAACACCTAGAATTCTCCAGTGGTAGCAGGAATTTAAATGAATTACATCATTTGCTCTCTCTGTGCCAGTGCTATTGTGTGGGGCTACTGTATTCTATAAAATGAGCTTCCGTTTTTATCTTAGGTGTGGCTGTCCTTCCGCAGCRCACACAATGCCCCTGGTTTGTGTCCAATGTGCCATTTATGTGTTACATGGATGCACCTAGATTGGGGAGTCTGTGATCTGTAAAATTGCTTTTAAGGATTTTTAAATTCTTGAGAATAAAAGAAACACTTTTGTAAATTATCATAATAGATGATTACATGTGTTTAGCTTGGTGGTTTGCAGTTCCCTTAGGATGRGAGTAACATTTTAGCCTCAATTCTGGTAATCAGATGTAACAGTATCAGGGTGTTTTTTTTCTGGTTGCCAGATTTTTCACTGAAGTGTGACATTTGAAAAAGAAATAGCACTTTTGAGTTGTACTGACTGCTTGTCCAAACTCATCATCACATACTGTCAGTRGCCCAGCCATTGCTCAGTGCCAGCTGATCCTGTGAGCTGGAATAGGAGCAGATAGCAGATCACCACATCACATCTGATGTGGTTGCTAGTGAAAGCAGTCAGAACGATTGGGTCAGAAAAACCTGATTTGTAGAAACAAAAATACTCGTGGGAATTATGGAAAGCATTGCTGTCTAAGGATCAAATGTACTTTACACTSTTTCTTGCTTTCCTACTCTGTTGGGCAAGAGAGACACAGCGGTTGTTACAGCCCTGTGAGTTGTTCCAGAGGAAAGGAACAGTGTGTTTTGACTGTAAAGGAAATACTTCCTTTTATTATCTGTTGTTTTATTACTGGAAAGATGCACAAGTGTAATAGAAAGTGATTTTCAAACCATGCTCTGTGATACCACACAAAGGTGCTGCAGTAATAACATGAGATTTAGACAAGGTTCCTGTTTATTATATAAAATACAACAGATTTCATTCTGTGATTGTTTTGATTGCATTTTATAGCCTGYTATAGAAAGTTTAGTTTCAACCATGCTAAAATACTTTGTACCAGCAATAAAAGCATAAATTGTGTGGAAAACACTTTTAGCATCAGTCTATTGAGCCAGGACTTGCTGTATCTTTACTCAGTAAATTATGAGGCGTAGTCAAACCAAGTTTAATAAAGCTAGCATGCAATTTGACAATCATATAAATATACCACTGTAGGTTCTAGAAGGCTTATAAACTTTATAAAGCTATATATTTTTTAATATATATATAACATACATATATGTAGGGTTTTCTGCAGGTTTGTACTATCAGTGATGAAGTGTGTGCTGYTGAGTCTATATTACTCCTGTTTCTAGCTAGGTAAAAGTTCATGTGAGTGTGCCCACTAAATGAGAACCAGCTCTTGTGGCAAAGGCTTCTGCACAGAGGCTGAAGTGGTGTCAAGTATAGACTGGGTTAGTAGCCAGAGATTAATGTAATTTATGACCTACATRTGTCGCTAAATAGTAAAGGAGAATTTTATCTGAAGTCACTGGGCAAAGCATGTAACTTCTTGCAACTTGAAAATGAAGCTTTAAGGTAGAACCCTATAATTAAATATTTTAAAGTGTTTTGACTTTTGATTTGCAGTTCACAACATCTTGCAGTACAGACACCTTACAGCCAGAGCAGTTCTGTGACTCAGCAGCCCCACTTTTGGAGGAAGAGGCAGGTGGTTGAAGAACACTGGTGCTTCAGGGAGAGTTGAGGCCAAGACATTTTTTTAAAACATAGCTTATGCTGCAACAATTTATTGAAACAGTTCCCCTCAATTCTTGAGGAACTTAGCTCTGGAGGCATCTGTGACTCYCTGTTCCAAGCTCTCACTCATGGATAATAATCAGTAAAGTACTGAATTCCCAGCAGCCTAGGCCATGTGTGAGTATTTTACAGGTGTGACCATAATGTAAGGCCAGGGCAGTGCACCAGATAGTGTTGGTGGTGCATGAGGACTGTGCCCAATGTGACCTCAGTGATTCTGCAGCTGAGGCACCACGGCCCAGTGYGTGCAGCAACGAGGTTTTGCAGAGTCACTTGCAAACATTTTTCATGGGAGAGCTGGGGACGCACAACTTCTGTTTCCAAAGTTTCACCGGGTCATGTGTGGGGTTTGAACTGTTARCTTGCATGCTGAGTGCACCAGTTTCCAAGCAAAGGACTTCTCTTGTCTCCATCCAGCTGAAAAGCACTGTCCCTTCTTTCTCTCTAAAGTTGGGGTTCATAGTAGCAGGCACTGTGGCTTGCCCTAAATGAAGTGGAATGTGAAGACAACCAATAGAAATAATAAATCTTCCTAAATCTGTCTTTTTACTGAGGTCTTTTTGCTAGCTGCTCTGGATTCCTTGGCAATAACTTTAAATCCATTAAAGTATTAAGCCACACAGTATCAAATACCTGTGATTCTCTTGTGATCCACAGTCTAATTTTTTTCCAGTTACAGGACCCAATATAAAGCATATGAAAACAAAAACAAATCCTGCTGTCATTGGGTGAAATTGGATTAAAGTTTCCTTTTTAGGAAATTCCAGATGGTCTACAGAAAGGTTTTCCCTGAGACACTACTAATAAAGATTCAACACCTTCTGGTCTCTTTCAAAATATACACTCCCAAAATTTATTCCACCATTTTTCTCCTTAGTGAATAGTAGCAAATTTTCTGAAGACAAGGAAGAACTTCCTGCTGCTGGTTTTTRTATGGAAGACTTGAATTTGGTAAAATTGGGCAACTATTCTAAAATTCATGGATTAGATGCATTTGTTCTGTACTACTCAAGGCTCTTTATAGTCCAGCCTTATGTTTTTTTCTCTACACAGGTTATCAGAGCATGAAAATGAGTTCTGATTAACCTTCTGTCAGGTACAGCAGGAATAAGAGCAAGCAAAAGAAAGGACAGAAAAATCCAGCAATTCTCCTGAGTTATATGACCAGRCAAAATCAGGGTGGGTGGTTTCCTTCAGGCCAGTAGTTTGAAAAGATAGCCAAAGTTCACAGCAGGGAGGGAAAAAAAAA
>NW_026624082.1:33990-74294 GCF_030028575.1 Malurus melanocephalus | reverse complement strand
GGGCTAACACCTTTTAAATAAGCCTTTAATCTGACATGCAGCTTTCCACCACAGAAATGGAATATCTTTTCCAAKCAATGTATTTTCATGTGTCTCAAATGTGTGCCAACATAATAGTAAACACAGTGAATGCAAGTTGAAAAACAGGAAAATCTCTGTTATTAAAATGAGATTAATGGAGAAAAGAAAGTGAATACTCCATATTTCAGTCAAATAATATCAGGGAACTAAGTGAAGCAGTAAACAAAGTAGGGTAAATCTTTCACTTTTCACTAATGATAGTGTAACTAYAAAAAAATAGTATTTTTCAACTTCTGTGAGAATTGTTTTCTTCACACACACTTCTGATTATATGTGAAGCAAGGTAGCTACTCATTTCCTAAGACAGATAACTATGTATGTTTCATTTCTGATGCCACACAATCCTTTATTGTGGTAAACCACAGAGCACGTTAAACGTGCTTGACGTTTTTCCCATTAGCCAGCAGCTCAGAATACTACTTATTGCAGACTGTACTGTAAATGGTCCACAGGTTTGAAAAGTTACWTTTTTGTCTGTCTCATCCCCAAGGAAATGTTTTGTTTCAGAGTCTGCATATGCCTTTGAAAATGTACTTTCAGCAATGTATTACTGGAATTCATCCATGGGCTCAAGGATTGCACTCCAAAACTCTAACTTACAGTTACCAGGCTGTATTGCATCTGATTTCAAGTGAAAGCCATTCAGCTTTACAGTAATCAGAAAGTACAGTGAAGTTTCAAGAAACAGCTGCTTTTTAAAATTACCTCTCAAACCTCCCTCACACAGGGTCTGCTACTTGTTAACATTCAAGTCAAGGCAAAATTATCTGTGCTTCCTTTGGCACAGAAGCTAATCCTCATGCATCGTTTGCATGGGAAGGCAGCCAGACCTGAATTGTAGACAAAACTGTGCGAGTGTCCCCRGAGCGAGGGTTTGCAGGACTCCTGGCCCCGCGCCTTTCTTAGCAGCACCATAAATCTTCTGGAACCCGTCAGCATAGAGGAGGCTGAGGCTGACTTTTAGTCCTTCTATTTCCTATCTCATTGCAGTCTTTCAGCCAGAAGATGTGTCTGCCAAGGTGTACATGGAGGGAGCTGGTGTAGTTCCAGGACCGAGTCTGTGCTATTGAATTCTGTCAACACTGCAGCTTCACTAAGATAAAAATGTTACTGAAGTTGGTAAGCTTGCAAGGACTTGCAGAAGCTGTGTGATTTGTTGTTTGGTTTGGTTTTGTGTAAGGGTAAGGCAGGCTTTAGGACAATATTCARACAGGACAAGCATTGATTATTTTTCAAGTAACTATAGAAAAATTTCATTGTGTGTAGAAATTAGCTCAAACCCATCATGGCTGGTATAATTTTTAGATTTTTAAGGAGCACATTTAAACTCAACACAGCTGGGAAATTTTTATTGAGTTGGCATGCAGAGACTCAGACCCTTAATATCTGAGAAGAGGATTGACRTACTCAGTTGAAAGAGAATAAAACATGGGTTTTCTTTCTTCCTGAAGATAATTTTTTTCTGGGCTTTCTTCTCCRTGAGTTATGACCATGTGCAAATTTTCACTGCTGTGTGAGTTTTGATTGTTAATGACAGGATCTGCAGACATCAGAGAAAGTTGTACTGTCAATTTGTATTTCCATTTCAGCCCTCTCWGTTGTCAGTCTAAGTTGAGAGTCTTATCTAGATTTTACTTATGGCTATCTAATACCCCTGAACCCAAGTGACCAACCAGAATCTGAGCAATACACTCATTAAAGATTGTTAACCGACAAAAACAGCAGTTGCTTCCCGGGTCAAGATTACCAGAGGCTAAATTGTTTGAAGTTTGGTTCCACATAGCCTGAGAAAAGGAAAAGTCTATAATTAGTTCTGTTTAGATCCCTGTTCTTTTGCCATTGTGTGTACAGAGTGGAAACCTGGAGTCCTAATTGAAATAAAGGTTTTCTCAGCTCAGTTTTGGTCAGTGTTTACAGGGTGAGCTTTAAATCACTTTTACAGTGATTTAAATTGAAATGGTAGTACTAATCTAATATCTTCTTTTATATAGATATTTAAATTTCACAAAACTGTAGGTTTTGCCCGAGCTATGTCTTTCATTTCTCATCTTGGACCTTTTACTATGTTGCAGCTACTGCAATGGTGTAGAAATCCCCTCTCCTGTGCAAACTGCTTGTTTCCATGAGGCCTTAGCATCTCCCTAAGTTTTGTTAGGTCCTAGTTCTGTTTGTTCTGCGGTAATTTCTATGAAAAATGTAATGTTTTGTTAACGTTGTTTTCTACCAACTGTGGAACTGTCCCTGCACTGACAGGGAATTGCATGTCAGCAYTTTTTACCTTGTACCATCATCTCATTGTAACAGGGAAGAGCCTGGTTAAAATGTGTATGGGACACTCTAGGCTGGAACAGAAGAATTTCGTAGCCATTTAATGCTGGCAGAAAAGAATACACAGRATGGGATTTCCTTAAATAAGGTGAAAAGTACCTGCATCAGTTACACCAAACCATTTGTAATATATGTCACCAAATTCTGAAATTGGCTTAGAAATTTCAAAGAAGTTTAATTTTTTTCTTACTTATGATTTTTCCAGTACAGATAAATAGTTTTATTGAGAACATTTGCTTTCCAGAATACCAAATGCCCGTTTTTGTTCTCCAAATGTTCTTTTAAAGCAGACTCTTTAGCTCATATACCATGATAGATTCCTAAACAATGAACAGCAGTAATATACTTCCTTACAGATCTCCTATTCATCCTTCCCRAATTATTTAAAGTAGATAATTAACACTGGCTAATTAGAAGTATCTTCTGTCTCTGTAATTGTACAGCCTATAATTTTTCATAGYAATGTGATTCATTTTATCTGAAGTTGTTCAACACATATCTTTGTAACAATTTAATTTGCATGCCTGGTTGGTACCGCCTTCCCTCGCTTTCCTTCATTTTGTGAGATGCTCAATTAGTCACAAGGCCGAACAGAGATTCAGGCAGACTCACAGCTTGGAGTAAGCTTTGCTCACTGAAGTCGTTTATCAGACTTAGAAAGCACACTATCCTTTGGGCTAAACCTCCAGCACAGCAGGGYGGTCCTCAACTTATAGACAGCACACCAAAAGGGAGCAATTCCATGGTGRTTCTTTCCTAACAAAAGGAGGCAAATATCCGTGAAGATGGAGGRATCTGTTAGCCACGTGTATCTTCTTCCACAGTTTACAGAAAGCTCAGGATGTTGACATCGCTGTTTCCCCATCATGGCGTTCTCTGTGTTCTCTGAAAAGGCCCAGCCTCTCACTACCCCTGGTAAGAAGCTGTGGTAATTTTATGGCAAGGGTGCTGCATGAATGTGAAACTGTGCAGGTTTGGCTCAGAAGAATTGACTTGGTATTGTCAATCCACAGCCAAACCATTGTATTATAATTTGTTACATGAAAAGATGTGGTTTGAAAATTTTCATTTAACAAAAAAGTTTTATAAGTGAGCTGTTTAAAGATTAGCACCCTTTTTCTGATAGAGCTGTAAATGGAATGCATATGAGAAGTATTTCATAAGCTAACCTATCTACGTTGTTGCTGTCTAAATGTTTTAACAGAAATACTCTTAGTAAGAACACATTTCCTAAGTGAATGTCAGTTTGGTTAACAATTCTAATTCAAGTCATATAGAACAATGAGCCATGTTCTGTATTTAGCCTAGCATGCAGCTCTAGCAGAGAATAAGGTGGACTTAGAAGGAATAAGTATTTTCATGTTGTCACTGTGCTGTCTGAATTCTGGACTAGATTGGATCTGCTTGCTTTAAGCTACAAAGCTCAAGGGTCTAAAGTCATAACTGCATAACATTCAGAATCGGTGTAAGAAAAATAAAGCTTAGCAGAGCTTGGCACTAATRTACAGTGCTTTTGTCATGGGGTCAAAAATCACTTTTGATTATATTTTTGATAACTCATTGTGATCAGCTGTGTTGCCCAAAGAGAAGAAAAGTCTATTCGTGCATGGGAAAACAAAATTGTTTCAGCCATGACTCTCCAGATATGTCTTCTATTCTGTGCCAGCTCCTGCATTCCCCAGGTCTTTGATATTCATGAAYCATTTCAGTAAACCTTATTCCTTCTGGCTTTATTTGATTTTTCCATATTGGGATGTTTCATAGTGGATAAATGTTGTGTCATTTTTTTTTTTCCAGTAGTCATTTTCTCTTTTCTTTAGAAAATTGAGGATTTTGTTTTTCTCTTCCATTAGATCATGCAGTGAARCATTTGGATCCTTCTCAAGGATCATAATTACATCTTTCCAAAGTTCCTTTGTCACATTCGTTCCTACACACACACGTTTCTTTCCATGTTATTTTTAATCCACCCTTATCAGAATGACCAAAGTTCAAAGTATAAATGAAAGAGCCAAGAACTTAGTCCGACTTCCAGTAAAAAGGAAGAGACTGAAATATTAGCCTGCAGTATAGAGAGAGAGAGAATCACCTCTCTTGGACCTTTTAAATGTTTGCAGGGAGCAAAGATTGGGRGKTTTTATTSRTCATCTCCAAAAGCCTCTTGACAAYTAGATTCCCTTCTTTTAATTTATAACAGCTCATGACTATTCTGACAAAGACTGGAGACATAATAAAGAAAAAAATACAAGATTCTTTTTTATAGTGAATTTTGTTCACCAGAAAGGGTGCCATGGACCGTACACCCTAGGGCTCCTTATAACAGGCTGTATAAGAAATCTGTGGCATGAACAAGAAGCAGATTGTGTACATTTTTTCTTTGGCTTTCTCTTCCTTTTGGYAAGGGGTGTGCGAAATTCTCATCTGGTAGAGCTCCAACAAAAGGTGAGTATCATTAGCAAAAAGTAAATGTAAATAACTGAAGCCTTCCTTTCCCAACCCAGGTTGTACAACTTTCCTAAATCAAAGGACTGGGTTTGTGCGAGATCTATGATGTAGAGAGTTATTGGCACTTTTGTACTTTCAAGTGCTGATAATGCTTCTAAAAGAGTATAAAAACAAATTYAGAACATGTTCTGATGCAACATCACCACCACCAAAATAACCTAAACTTCCAAGAGAATGCATCTGAGTGGCACTGTGACTTGCACACAAATGGCTGTCAGCAGATTTGAGTCAAATTTCATTCTCAGTTACCCAGCTGGACTTAGAGATCCATCGCCACTTTGGCACACCCCCTTCTGGACTTGCTCCTGCCAGCAGTCCCTCCTGGTTCCAGAAGTACACTGTAGGATTGCCTCTTGCCCCAGGGAGAGTTCAGATTGTGGGTGTGGGGTGGTTTTTAGGGACTGAATCTGTAGTGATCAGCTGACTCCTTTCTGATCCTTTCATTGATACTGCAGTGCACTGCACGTGGCATCACATCCACATGACAAATCTGGAACAGAGCTGGCTCCCCTGCTATCATTAACTTTGGTTCATCACGATGCTTCAGCGCCCTGCCAAGCTCTCCAGTAGTAATGGGATAAATATAACCAGCTGAAGCAACAACACGAGTGTAAGCAGCAACTTTATCTTGCCATTTCAACTTCACACTTTGGAAAAGGAACGACTGTTCTGAACAGCTCTCACAGCAGCTGCTGATATTAGCTGAGCTGTTGATGGTGACAGGGTTTCCAAAGGAGACTTAGGGCATCCCAGTGGATTCACATTTTATATAYGTCAGCTTGTAAATGAATGGAACTTCCTTTTGGCATTACAAGGGATCAGCAGTAAAGAAGATACATAAGCCAATTTCTSTCTTGTAATTGGATGCAATTGACTTTTCAGACAACCTGGCCCAAAGTACACATTTAATACTTTCAGTGCTGGGTTTTTTTAATTCGTTTTGGTGGAAAAGCTTTCTCTGGTTTGCCCAGGATTTATATTAATATAAATTAAGGACACCAAATCAGGTTTCTAAAAGAAACCATCAAAGAATTCAGTGCTGAGGAAAAAGGGCTTAATGCTTCTCTCATCTACACTTCTGTAAACCCAAACTAATACAAACAAATCAAAATAATTTTGTTTGACAGGAAACTGTGATAGCTAACTCAGAATATATAGCCTTCAGCACCCACTGTGGTAAATCTGTGGTAGCAAATGCCATGCTGATGTGACACTAAAAGAAAAATAGTTGGTTCAGTATACTGGGAGCAGGGGGAAACAACCAAGACAGTTTGTTCTGACAGAAGAATACAGGAAACACACCTGTGAAGCAAAGGGAAGTGACTGAGGGTAGATTACAATCACTGTCCAGCTTAAGCAATTTTTCTGGCTTCTCTAGTGGAACTGAGAGCAAAATTTATCTTCTGTATCTTTAAGAGACCAGCAGCCTTAGAACAGCAAATCAGCCTCAGTCTGCAGTCTGTACGTTAAATGAATCTGACATTTTATCAWAGTTCCTCCAAGAGTGCATTTGCAGATATTATAGGAGTATCTGTGCTTCTCGTTAGTTGCTCAAGGATGGCACCTTCTACGTTATGCTTGCTACCATTGTACATTAATCTACTTTATGGTTTTATGTCAAATACTTTTTTGAAATACAAGTAGATTATGTCCATTAATCACTTTGCCAAGTCTGTGTTCCTTGTGATCTCATCTCTTATTAATATCTTTAGGATCTTGCCTACCACCAAGGTCAAACTGGTCTATAATTTCCTAGCTCCACCCCAGGCCTTTTTAGAGAGGGTTGTGCTTGTGTAACTGTGTCCTTCAGTAGCTGCTGCATTTTCAGAAGGCTACGAAGAATATTCACCTGGTTTATATGGTTTTGATTTCTAAAGTTTTCTAGAAGTCAGGAAAATGTTGCTTTTAGTTGCTTTAGTTGGCCCTATTGGTGTTAAACCTCTGCTAGAMTCTTTCCACATCTGGCACCATCTCATCTTCTTCCTACACAGAAAGTAGAAACTTCATCTTCATTTACCTCTTCACAGTGGAAAGTTTCTAACAGCAAATCAAAAAGCCTTCATCCGTTTTTTGTTTTGTTTTTTTTTTTTCACTTCCATGAACATAGTCATTCTTTTTGTGGTCCAAGTGTGGCCAACATAGGGGATTGCTTGGGCTATACAAATATTCTTGATTTGATTCAATTTTTAGGGGTGGAAATTTCAAAGAAAAAAACCCAGCTTTTACTAATACCTGTCTGATTTTCATTTTATCCTGTCTTTTCTTTTATTTCCATTGAGTTCGAAAGAAGTTCAGTAGAGGCCAGACCATGTTATTTTGAAACCTTCAACACATCTCAAGCACAACAATGGAACTTAAAAAGAAAAAAGAGAAATTGCAGTGCAGTGAAGAACTATACTCAGATTACAGGCTGAAGTTGATTGGGCTGAAGAAAAGTTATCAGACAGAAATAATATTTTAGTATATTTTGTAGATAAAGACTTTGTCCAGATTGGAGTAATTACAATTGTGTGGATGAAAGTGGTCTCTAGAAAGTTAATTAAATAAATAGCATCCTCGTGAATGGCTTTAACAGAAATCCAGATAGGCTAAAAGAAGTATCAGGGGAAAGTACTCTACCTGTCATGAATAGAATGAAGGCTTGGCTACCGTAATGAGTCATAGAAGTTTTGAGTTTATTTTTTATATGTGACGTGACAGTAAGCAGGAGATTTCACTGGAAATTCTTATTAGAAGATCTTCAACAGAACAAATATGCATTAAAAATAAACCACAGGAATTTGTTTTATTAATTTTGAAGGAAAACATCTTGCCGTTCTAAACTTTCTTATGCTGATAGCTTACATCAGTGATGTGAGTAAATAYATATATTTGACTTGGTTTTGATTTGGGTTCTCTCAGTTCTGAGTGAGATTGCCCACTCATGTTGKGTGCAAAGCAGAGCAGATGAGGGCATACATGCCATGTATATGGTGTCAGCATTCTCACTTGTAGCCTAACTTCAAAGGTATGTCACAAATTAAGATCATGTTTAACATACTGTTGTCTTTGCTGATGCTTATGAAATTTGCCACTGGTGTTACAGCTTTTTTTTTTTTGTTTTGGAGCCCAGCCTATTCATGAAGGGGTTTACATAGATGAGTTGGCCAAGGATGCAGCATAATGGCTGTACCTTTTGGAAAAAAAAAAGAAGTGTGTTTTTACCAGCAGCAACTACCAGTATGATATGGGAGGGGACATGAGTGGAGTTCTCAGCTCTTTCAGGGAGAGAGAAGGCTTGGGCAGGAGTGGGTACCTTCAGTGGATCAATACTTGGTGCAAGGCTGGTAYTGCAGAAAGGAGTTTGGCTCCTCCACACCTGCAATTTGGAGGAGCAAAGACTTTAAAGGGGGAGCAAAATCCATCTCACAAGATGTGGCAAGAAAAGTGTCTTTGGGAAGCTTCAAACCCAGAGAGGACAGCTTGGAATGGTCAGTTACTCTAAGATGAAGTGGAGAGCAAGAGAACAGTGTTTAATTTAGACTGATTTCAGAGAAGTCACACATTAAAGCTGAAGTATCAGTAAGAATCAGTAAGAAAAGCTGAAACCTAAAATCCCTTATTTTTATTTTTTCTTCTCTTAAAGAAACTAGTCACTATAATTCTTTTCCTCTTTACATCAATACAAATGACCACCTGAGAAAGAGAGGGCATAAACAGCAACTTCTGTATTTGCTTGAATTTGCACAATATTCACTTGAGGAGCAGAAAGAGTGAATCCCTCACRTTGAATAAGCACAACAGAGTAAAATCAGGGAGTTCCTGCAGCTGCTCCAACATTGCACCCATCAGAGGGCAGCAGAAACTGCAGAACAGCCACAGGTTCGTTGCTTTTAATCTCAGTAAAAAAACAGAAAAGACACATTTTAGGAAAAGAAACACTTCAGAAACACTTCTGGTAAAAGCTAGATTGATGCCTAATTTTAATAGCTTTGAAGTGGTCTAGTGCAATTCTGAGCACAACAATTTCCAACAAAGCAGTGTGGGTGAGAGCAGCTATTCTGCATGTGGTGGTTGGAGCATTAGCAGTGAGGGTATGAGGTCATGTTCATATAATGCTAATTATGGCAAGGATATGAATAGTCATTACAATGACTGAACAAAACATTGTGGAAGAAGAAAATCAGGCTGGTTTTTTTTTTAGGATATGAATAGTCATTACAATGACTGAACAAAACATTGTGGAAGAAGAAAATCAGGCTGGTTTTTTTTTTGTTTTGTTTTTTGGTTTTTTTTTTTGGTTTTTTTTTTTTTTTTTTTTTTTTTTTTTTTTTTTTTTTTTTTTTTTTTTTTTTTTTTTTTTACCAAATTACTGTGTAGTGGCAAGGAATTTTGGATGAATACCTTCAAATAACAAGGAGAAAAATATGTTGAGGTTTGCAACAGGGATATAGAGGTTTGTAGTGACATTCAAATAATATCTGTCGTAAAACAAAAGATTTATTCCCTAATTTACAGCAATCTAGGGATTTCCACCACTAATGCATTTTCAGAAATTGTATCCACAGTAATAAATGAATGACATTCAGAAACAATGAAAAGCTAGAATTAGCACAGGATACAGAAATTGTCAACCTAATGATCTCTCCAAATGTCTACTGTGTCATAYAGGGCTGAAATTAGTGGCAATAATTTTTATGTGTAAATGACACCTTGAATGAAGTTGGGAGTAGCAAGTGTATAAAAATAAATGATGCATTTTTCTTGCTACTTATCCAAGTTTTTAACTTATCAGAATTATCCACTTGTCTGAGTATTTTGAAGTGCCTGATGTAATTGTCAGATAGTAAGTAARTCCAGTAAGGTTACTCCAAAATAAACATTGAATGTATTTCTGTGAGTAAAATTTTATTCCTGTGCCAAAGATGGATCCATTCAGASAGGGGTTTTAAATGGATGGGAACRAGCAGAGCCCACCTTCTGTGATAATCTGTGGATTGCACACAGATCTGGACAGCTATTTTATCTGCTTTAGGAAATTCGTGMAAATTCTCACCCAAATCCGATCTGCTTTCCCATCTGAAGAATTTTTGGTGTGTCACATGTGCAGGCAGAACCCTGGTAATGGCACAGAAGCCAGCTCAGGGAGCTCTAAAGACATGAAAAGCACTTAGTTGAAATGATTCAAACAGCCTGCTCTTCACTTCTTCCCTCCAGCAAAACCACAAATCAGAGCTTAAGGAGAAAAAAAAGCAAGAGATCCTTCCTGTGAGACAAGAAAGATCTKTTTGCAGAGGCTTTCCAATCCATACTGCTGCAGGAGTGTACAGCTCACTCGTGCCTTAGCTGACCTTGTTTCTTTTAAAAATCACATCCATCATCATAGAGCCTTCMTGCTCTTTGTGTTGGATCAGACAGGTGAATTCACCTCTCCATCCAAGAGAACACCATGGTTATCTCCCAAACCAAGAAAAATGTGTAATATTGTGACAAGGGGCAAGGATTTGGAGAAAAAAAAACCCAAAACCACTAAGGCATGACAACTGTAGGGTTTCTGAATGTGCTTTTTCTTTGATTTTTTTTTTTTTTAAAGTAAATTGAGAATGTGTAATGCTTGGGGCAGAAGTGCATCTAAACCAAATTTAGCAGAAACTGGGTTTTCCACAAGACATGCTGTTTATTCTTACAGAAGCTGTCCAGATCCTGTGAATGTAGAAGGAGGGAGACTGCTTTTTGTGGGACATTTTTTCTGGTAAAAGGCAGGAGCTGGCAGTTCACTTTTCCATCTGATTGCTGACATCAGTGAGAACTAGGTGACAAGTGACATTATCAGTGATGAAATCCAGATCCAATTCAAAGATGCTGCCAATAAACAGTTAATTCAGTTTGCTGATGTGTTTTTGCCTCACACAGTGSTACATCACACTGCTCTGAATATTCATTCCCTTCATTTTCAGCCAGTAAATGTAAATACACCAGTTTTCACTCTCTGTAATTTATATAATTACCTTTGTCATTTGAATAAGATTTAAGCAGATAAAGGGATTGAAGAGAGGATAAGGTTGAGGATTTTTTTTCTTAAAGTTTTAGCAAAAAAAAGTAAACCTGTGATTTTAGTAAAAGAAAACAACAAACATTCTTTGTCACACTCCAGGGAAAGCAGAAGTAGCAAGGAGGATGTTCTCAGTGCTGTCATGAGTGGRATTATTACTTCCCCTGAAGACACAGAACACAAATTAGTTCAAAGCTGATTATGCTTTAGTTTTTTCTCAAAAGGGTCTGAAAGATAAATGAAAGCAGGCCTTGGGCAGCAGCTTTTACTCYATAAATGCTGACACTCCTCAGATATTGGTAAAGCATCTTACATTGGACTAGCACTTTTTGCATCCAGTGCTGATTTTGCATACTTCTAGGTCCATCTAAAATCAGGTTTGTGTCATTTTAGCTATTGTTTTTCTAAAAACTGAAATAGCCATGCTAGGTAGCCCCCAGTGTAAATACTGCTACAAATGAAGAATGGTGATTAGRTTAGCATAAACAATTCTCTCTTGGAAGAATATTGCTAACTCAGCACAGCTAAACTAATAGGAATTTTCTGTGTTGGAAAAACCTTTGAGAAGAGTGAGGTGCTCCCTGGGGCAGTGGTATCTTCAATCCTTTTACAGTCCCTATGTGTAAAATAGGGACTGCCAACCCTCACTCAGTGTTTTGTCAGCATTTCCTCAGTTTACTGTTCAACCTGTTGACTTCACTGCCCCAGGTACTCCTGGCAGGGAATCCAGCGTGCAGTTTGCTTTATCCAGATCTTAGTCTTAACAAATTTGTGAAATGGTCATMATTTGTGCTGCCCCTCCCTTAGAGATCTTTCATTAGAATCATCTCCTCAGTCTGTAATTGGACACAGAAGGCTGAACCTTAGGGCATGGATGATGCTGACACAGGTGACATAAGGCACAGAAGAGTGGGGAAAGGGATGAAACAGAGCTACAGGGGAGATGTGAGAATGAAAAAGAGGAACAACTGCAGTTTGGGAATTTGTAAGCTTTCCTGCCTTGACCTTAAAACTTAAAATTGAATGTATTTTAAATCCAACAAATGTATTTCTATCAGTGCCTCATCATGTTTCTTTAATTCCCCATAGGTTACAAAGCTTTGTTCCTGAAGAAGCTTGTCTGTCACTTTCAATAARTTTGTAAGTCACTGAATACTTCACAGATCAGAAGTCTGTAGGGGTTAGGAAAATGTGTACTGAGGCCTTTAATTTTTTCATGGTTAAATGAACAATAATTCATTTGGAGGCTAAAAATGCAAAAAAAGCATGAGGTGGGTTTTTCATCAGGCAATAGATACACAGGTGCAAAGTCTATGATTGTCTTTTCTCATRGGGTCTCAGAAAAAGAATTTTAGAATTCTTCTTATGACAGAAAAATAGACAGGCTAGTAGTTTTTTCTGTAATATCTATTATCTTCTTCCAGCATTGTCAAATATTGCTGTTGATCCTGCAGCTCTGAGCTCTGGGCAAGGTAATACCAGCAAATTAACCCATGAGACCCACAGCCATGGATTTTCTGGCTTTTTATTAATTTTCCAACCGAAAACTTTTCTGGAGCTGCTGTTCTATGAAATTACACTGTCTCCCTCTAGTGACTGTTCCTGTCTCTTATCTCAGGTTTCACATGGAATTCTCAGAGATGGCATCTTTTACATTTTGTACTGCAGTCTGGTACCACGCCATCAATGCCCCAGCGTGCAGCTCCTTGTGTTGTGGCTGTTATGTTTGCAGTGTTGGTATTGCAGCTCTCAGTGGGGCCAAATCAGCTTCAGAAATTTTATCTTGTGCCACAGCAAAATCCAGCACTGCTGTAGACCAGCAATCCTTGAACCAGGGAGCAAGTGCACTGCAGCCTCTGGATTTCTTTTAGGGTCAACGTCAAACCAAAGTACCAGGTGCTGTCCAGCACACATCGGGTTCCACAGCTCAGTACATAAAAACCCAGAATGTTTTCACTCTGATCTTTAATTGCRAAGTGAGTGGCT
Source organism: Malurus melanocephalus (assembly GCF_030028575.1). NCBI lineage: Eukaryota > Metazoa > Chordata > Aves > Passeriformes > Maluridae > Malurus > Malurus melanocephalus. The sequence continues at coordinate 61,363 of NW_026624082.1, read as the reverse complement.
GAAGTTTTGCAGYTCAGYAGGTAACACTTGTTCCWTGTTCTCCAGTGATTTCAACTCTTTGCCATCTGGATCCTATGCCCAACTTCTCAGCATCCTGCTGCGTTGATATTGAGTGTTGTTCTCCCATATCTTAGAAATTTTATTAATTKTTGACAAGAASCAACTGGAATCTGAAYGTATGGGCCATTATYATGTCTGCATTAATGGCATTCYATYTGCTGGATTTCAGTCCTGCCTGATTTAGGGCTCTTGCAGATCAGCCACCTGAAATGGATTGAGTTGGGAAATTTTCTGGATGTGGTGTCCCCATCCATCCCAAGGTTTTGTAGTGGATCTGGCTTCATGCACGTGGCAGGGAAGATTTGAAAGAGATAAAGGATCATTTTACCCTAGTTCCTTATCACGGGGATCACTCCCTGTATTTCCATTTCCTTCAGGAGATGTAATTAGTTCTCTAATCTGTACAATGCTGAGGGATTAGCCACCTGCTTAAGCATCATCTCTGCCTTTTCTTCTGATTTTTGTTTTTTCTCCTTTTCTTCCTGTAACTGTTTCTGCACCYGCTTCAATAACAGTAATAATTCATATGCTTTTGGTTCTTTCCTGGCCTTGGCTGCCCTCTCAAGCCACATTCTGTTCAATTTTTCCATTTGTTATTGGTGCTTGAGACACAGCAGAGGATTAAAGAAGAAGTTAAAGACACCAGYAACCAACACCAACACCAGAGTAGAAGTTAAGGACACAGGTTGTGTAACCAACACCACCTTCCCAACCAGACCATGGCACTGAGTGCCACATCCACTCTTYTCTTAAACACCTCAGGGATGGTGACTCCACCACCTCCCTGGGCAGTTCACCCCAATGCCCAATGACTCTTTCTGTGAGGAACTTCACAGAATTTCTAATGTCCAGCTTAAACCTGAGGGGCTGTGAGAAGAGGGTGTTGTGGCTTATGGGATCTTCTTTTGTTTCCTTTCTTGGTAATTTTTCTTTCCCATTTTTGTTGCTGGGATACACTGATTGCCAGGTCATCCTTTTGATGGCAGGGCGATTACTAAAGACAATAGGACCTACACCCCACCCAAACGATCTTGCTAAGTACTGGGAGGGGGAGTGTGTGGGTGTGGTGGTGGTGGGTAACTATATATACTGCCCTTCTTGGCTCAGAGAGTTGTTGGCCTGCTACCTGTGGAGCAGAGCTCGACTGCTCTTTGGTTCCTGTTTTGCTGCACTGTGATCTTCTGCCCTGGTGCCTTGCCTGGGACCCCTGAGATTTGTGCTGCATTGGTTAAAGGAGCACTGAGATCGGCGTATCCTCTGTGAGTTTGCAGAGGAACTTTTTTTTTTTTTCTCCATCCACCTCTGCCCATTCTGTGCCCCTCCTTGGCCACGTGGGAGATCTGAACCAGCCGGGACCTGTGCCACAGCGCTCCTGCAGTCACCAGGGAATCAGGTGAGCATCTCTGTGTGAGGCTGTCACTGGGTTTGTGGCTGGGCTGGTTGTTGCTATTGTTGTTATTACTTATTTTCACTTTGTTATACATATTAATAAAACTGTTATTCCCTTTTTCCCATATTCTTGCCTGGAAGCCCGTGATTTTTTTTCAAAGCTATAATAAGTCRGAGGGAAGSGGGGTCATATCCACCACTCCAAGGGTGGGGTCCCTGCCTTTATTGGCAAAACACCTGTCTTTCAAACCAAGACAGAGGGGAAAATGCAGCACAGGGGAGAGGAAAAAAGTGTGAAGAGCAGCCCTGCCAACTGCAACCTGAGAGCAGGATGAGGAGGAGGAGAAGGGGGAGGAAGAGGAGGAAGAGGAGGTGCTCCAGGCACCAGAGCAGGGATCCACACCGCCATCACAGAGCTCTCATGCTGGAGCACATGGATATTTCCTGAAGAAAGTGCGGCCTGTGCAGTGCTCCTGTGGCAGCAGGTTTGCCATGAAGCACCACAGCCCTTGGAAGGGACCCCAWGCCAGAGCAGGGGACAAATGTGACAAAGCAGCAGAGAGGAACTGRTGGGGTGTTGTTCCCACACACCCTGTTACTGCGCCCCAGGGAAAAGAGATCAGCACCTCCCTGTCCACCTCCCCTCCTCAGCAGGATGTGCAGAGCTGTGGGATCACCCCTGAGCTTGTTCTTCCYCAGATTAAACCCCTCAAGCTCCCTCAGAAAAAAAGGGCTGGCCCAGTGCTGATTGTCTGTCCCCACGGGATGTGACTCCATTCCCCCGCTCTCCCTGGGCCCAGCCCTGCAGACAGATTTTACCCAGCTAAGAACACACCATGAGTAGTTTCTCCAGGAGCCTGTTGTGAGAAACAGTGTCAAATTTACTAAACCTCAGCAAATCAAGACTTTCAGCCTTTCTCTCATCTGCTGAGTGGGCCTTCTTGTCCTGGGAGGAGATCAGGGTAGTGCAGCCTTACATTTAGTACCTCAGTGTCTTCCTCCTCCTCCTCCTTTGTCACTGKCACTTTCCCCCAATCCAGTAAAGGCTGGAGGTTCTCCAGAGCCCTCCTTTTGTTGCTAATGTAGTTATGGAAACAGTTTTTATGGTCTTTTTGGGGAACTGGCCAAATTAAGACATTGGCCCTTCTGATTTTCCCTCTGCCCAGCACCACAAAGGCTGTGCAGTCTTCCCAAGCGTCTGYCCCTTCTTYCAAAGGTCACAAACTCTCTGGTTCTATGTGAGTTCTATCTGAATTCCATCCAAAGCCCCAGCTGGCTGCATGAGCTGCTGTCATGGGGTTCTGGTGACATCMGAGGGGACAAATGCCCTGATGCTCCCATGTTGGAGCAGCGTCACCACTGCAGTGCAGTCACATTTGCCCATTTTTCACCTGAGCTCAGTGCTCCAAACGTAGCTCTGAAGGGCAAAAGGAGTGTGCAGTGCTCATGAGCTGACCTTTCTGAGCTCTGGTGTGTGCAAAAACAAATTAGAAAATGAAGAAGAAGGCRGGAAGGGCTGGGTTATCTGGTCGTGCATTGTTGTGATCTCCACTGAGAGATTACTTTGGTGTATTGGAAGAGGAGAAAAGTAAATGTCAGACCTTGAAAAAGAATATTTTCACCCTATCTTTAGAAAGTTCATTCCAGTGGAAGGAGTAATGAACTGAAAAGCATTAGAATCAGGGGATAGTGCAGTAGTTTGAGTTGTCATTGACCAAATCCCCCTGTAAGGGGCAGTGGCCGTCAGCCTGCAGAGACCCTCAGCTCTAGCTCTTTGCTGCAGACATGAAAACAGAGTTCAGATGACTGTTTTAGCTGCTTTTATAGATTTCATACTCTGTTTTAAGAAGCACACATGTTTTAAATTACTACCTGGAATGACATTAATTAAAAAAATAATTTGGCCTTTTTTACCTAATACTGTCTTCATTTTATCTTTCTTTTGTTTTGGTGGTTTTTTCCTATTTAGCTGTCTTACACGTGGTCTCACCTGAAAACTGTATTACAAGATAGTTTTTACTTCCTTTGTTAAACCAATGTTTGTGCTACTCACTTTGCAATCTGYGTCAGTACAGCACAGCATCACATAAATCATCCATCCTCTGCTACCTGGGTTCTTCTGACAGAAATGTGTCCAAAAATGGTGGCATGCAATGACATTTTTCAGACACTTTATCAACATAGGTGTGTAAAATCATTCATATATCTCTTCTTTCAGAACAAGATTAAGGAAAAAGCCTAACATGGAAAAGCATTTTTTCTTTGAGCTTCTGATTTGTGTGTGTTACCAGTGGAAAGTAAACACAACTTGCATTTCTAGCACATGTACTATGCATTTGGAGACTGGCTGGTACTCTTGGAGCACTTCCACTCATTTGTGGAAATTCAGTTCTGGAAAATGTCTCACTAAATTAACACGGACTAAGGCTGATGCCATTTGCTACACAGACTCTGTAAACTGTAGGAGTGTGAGTGTGTTTGGCCACATCTCCCAAGCCCCAGATCATGAATGGAGGTCCAGAGTGCAGCCTAGCTCTCTCCATGACCACACATCCATGGGTTCACAGGTTCCCTAATTTGGGTATATCASCTGTGAGTAGCAATAAATATAATAATMACTTGCTCTTTCACAGCAGCTTYWCATGGAAAGCACTTTGTCAAWGTTGTGGCTCCAGTTTCACAGRTGAGAAGCAGTRAGGGMAGAGAGCAGCCACAGAGAGYACAGTTTGGATTTCCTGAGCCAGACAAGAGGATCATTCCCCAGTCCTAATGTGTTCTCTGTGTTTTTCTGTGAGAAATTGCTGGCAGTGCTTTTTGTGCTACGCAGGGTTTGATGCTCACCACTGAAGAGCTGCACRTGTGCTCACCCTAAATTTAAGCAATCTCTTGACAGAACCCAGCGTTCCAAACACTGAAAAGCTTTGTAAGCTGCCAGTGCTGTCTGGCTGCCTCGTCCTGCTGGACCACATCAGTATGCTGGATCAGCTTCTGGGGCAAGAATTCTTCCTTTTATGAGGAATCATACACACAGTTTCAGGGTTTGTTCCCTTTTCCCTGACACATTGGGGCTCAGTTTGCTGTTCTGTGCTGTAGCACAATTTCCTATGAGTTAAAGTGGAATACTAGGCAAGACCAAAAGCATTTATGCAGCCTGTATGTTCCCCAGATATTTTCTGTGTTTAATTTTGCTGTCAGCTTTACCTGATATTTCTGACGCTTTCAAAAAAATAGTTTCTCTTCAATATAAGAAAATCTGAGACTYGGGAGTTGTCAGCTATGTGGTGGTGAGTGAAATTGGGCACATTGTGGCATGTAGATGTGCTATTTGTGAGAGACTGAAAACCTGAAAGAGTCAATGTGAACTTGAGGGAATTAATGCCTCAAACACTGAGCAGAAGAGAAAGGGAATGTTACCATACCAATGAGATAAAGTGGGGTTAGAAAAGAGGAGGCAGGACAGTGCTTTTTCAGGACCAACTTCCTTACCTTGATAACGTTTTCTGAAAACCAAGTTTGACACAGCATTGCACTTGTGTCTCTGACAGGGAGGAGGGGAATTTAAACCACAACAACCCCAACCCCCTTCTGAAAAGTGCAAGAATAACAAAATGTGAATGTGTGAGGACTGTTCTGTGAATAGCAGAACTAAGGGGGCTGTGTGGGTACCCACCATCCAGAGGAACCGGACAAGAGACAGAGTTGGAACCCTGGGTGGTGACCCAGATCTTTTCTCTCTGCCTCTGTTTTCCTATCTCTCCTTCTTCCTTTCTTCCTCTTCTTAAAAGTTTAATTAGTTGCTGTCATGGACTGTTCAGGAATATTTAAATCATGTTTGGGAAATTCACTAACGAGTGAATTATCAACTATAAACAAACTCTGCTTTTTTAATGCTCACCACTTACTGCACTTAAGTGGGTAGATTTTCCTGACAGTGATCAGGACACCAGCATGACCCTCTCTGTCATACCTCATTWTTTTTACAACCAACACTTTCCCTTAATTCCCTGAAACAGCTGGATCACAGTGACTGAAGCTTAAAATCAACAATAAGGACAATTCAAAGAAAGCCTCGAGTATGGAAATTTTTGGTGGAAATGCTAAAGCTTACTACATGCAKCTGAAAACAGGACATTAAAGTCTGGAAACATTAGCTAGAGGAAGGACTGCTAGGCACCTTGGGTTTCAGTGACCAATTCTTATTTAAAAGCAGCAGTTGCAAGGAACTTGTACTAAAACCAAAATAAATTGACCTATTCATCACACCACTRGTGAAAACAGCTGGGCAGAATGAAATGAGAAAGACCAAAGGAGGGTGTTGAGCCTGACAACTCCGTAGTATTTACCATTTTTTGGATCCCTGCTGGGTGATCTTTTCACAGAGACAAGTTTTCTTTGAAAAAAATACATTAAAAATGGAGGAGAAATGGGGTTGGCCATTTTGTATCAGCAAATGTATTTGTGGATAAGTAGATAAACCAAACGCAAATAACTGATTAGCAAGACCTCTGGCCAAAACTGTTGTTATTCTGTGAGCACAAGGAGAATAAATTAAGCTTGCTCAGACAGCTACAGTAAATATGAAGTTATTGCATACATTAATRTGCTAATGATTTATGCACCTGCCCTTTACCTGTGACTTCTTTTCTCTGAGATTAACTCTAATTTTCAAGGACTCAGCACATTGAARCAGCCTCTTTTCATTACTCATTTAACTATTTTTTTTTAATTCTCTCATATCAGTTTCCTTCCCCACATTTTAAAAAAAGCAATATGCAGTCTGCCTCTATTCAAAAGTTTAAAAATGCACAAGGTTTGAAGTACAACTACCAGGACAGAGAGATTTTCAGTTTCTCCATGTAATATGTAGCATCTATTTCTAATTCTAAAAATCTGTGCAGCTGATAAAGTCAGTACACTCTCAGCTAAAAAAAAAATCACATTTCCATCCCTTTTAAGGCTGGTAAAGGTGTTTAGGGTTATGCCCTGAATATCCAGTGTCAGAGRGACACTGCTGCCTGTGGCCTCTCCAAACTCCTGCTGCAGGTCAGGCATCTCTGAGCAGCAGAGATGGTTTGTAGCCATGGTTTGTAGCTGGGCTGAGGTAAGGCTGCCCCTCAATGTCAGTCTGTCCCAGTGCCACTCACAATAAAGTTTTGATTTCCATCACTGAGATTTCCTTTATTGGAGACTCTACTTTGGCATTTTGCATGGTTGGGATAACGTGGCCTGGGACGAATAAAAATATTTGGTTTTTAGGCAGAGAGATGATAAAAAAATTGCTTCAATAATAACTTCAAAGCATTCATAGTTCCATGCATTTTGATTTGGTACATCCTTTTCKTGGCTTCCAGGACAGTAGCACCCAAAACATCTGAAAMAGAGACAGAATCTTGRCAGTGTGATAAAGCACTTGATGCTACATGGTTCTCCACTAGCACTGAGATGAGAGCACCATGCAAGTATCAGAGAAAGCACATAAAAGTTTTATCAGCACTAATTTGAGACGGATTATTTGAGTGCTGTGTTTCCCTTCCATGCCATACCGTGTGAGCTCAAATCAAAATTTATACCCTTTATACMCAACAATCCCCTCAAGCCTCGGATACATACTTTCAGTTAGAGGTGAGGAATCAAATATCAATAGAATAAACAGAGCAAAAGTCACATTGTCAAGTATTCCTAAGATGCTGATTTATTCTATCCTGTCCAAATTCCTTTTCTGCTTTTAACCCAGACAATGTTTACCCTGCAGAGATTTTCTCTGTAATAAGTATCAGTGAGACTGGGTTTCACATCTCTGACCTGCAATTCCTCTGCTGCACTACGGGGTTATATTATGTTTGTTCTTACTGTTTTGAGTATCAATAGTGTGATAAAAAGTATATGTTTGAATAAGTTGGGGTTTTTTTGGTTTGTTTTTTTTTTTCTTTTTGCACAGGATGTGCCAAAAGGCAAGATCATAAAGTTTATCTTCCACAAGGAAATATTTGGAGGAATGCAGATTCAGAAGGGAGCACCGTGACCTCTGCAAACTATTCCAGAGGCTGCTCATTATGAAATGTGAGTGGGATTTRCATTATACTTCAAACACCTAAACATCTCAGGGCACAGAGCATTTCCCAGCATTTCCTATATTGATGCAAAATATTACCAAAGCAGGTGTAATGTGGTTCAGAAAAAGGGGAGGTTATCACACTAGGTGCCTGAAATAGCAAAGGATTTCTGGGCACAGAAAACCCACAGGGGTGGGCAACTCCCCATGCAACAAAGAAAGAAAAAACCTCATCACATAAAAGCTTTGTGGGTGGTGTTGTTGCTGTTTAATTAAAATCCCTTATGTTTTACCTACATTTAAACTGAGCCATTTTCTGCRTTTTGGGGCATTTGATCCAATCTCTCAGGAAAGATTTGGCCAGGTAGTGGCTGCTCCTGCTGCTTTTTTAACCACCAGAGGACACCTCAGAGCTGGATAAAGCAGCAGGACAGCGACAGAGCAGCGCTGCCTCCGGGCTCCCTTAATCTCAGCCAGTGTTTCAAAATGTCCTGCTTTTTATTTATGGTAACCTTGATAAATAGGGATTCAATAGGAATTGCTTCTAGCGCCCTAAATTGATTCCTATGAAGTTTATGCAGTACTTAGTGCGAAATAATTATTTGGCTCATAATTAAATAAAAGGTTGTGACAAAGAGTGATCAGGTCAGTCAGGAGGGGTTGTAACACAACAGCTGTAAGGGAGTCAAAATTTTCCTTATTTGTTTACTTAGTCTGTGAGCCCGGTGTGCAAAGTTTTATTTTCATGCCTTCAGATTAATSAAATATTGGGRAAACAAAGTAGRAAAATTTTMMTCTTTTCACTGTGTATACATGTGTAATAAATCAGTGTTCTGTCCTGAACTGAGAATACAATTGTTGGACTCATTTATCTGCAGAGAAAGCATTTTCAACAAACATTAATATATTTATATAGTATTATATAAATATTTCTATTTTCTATATAATTCTATAGTATACATAGTATAGTATAAATAGAAATATTTTATATAACTGAAAGTATAGATATACACATAAATAGTATAAATAACAAGTTTTATTAAAGACTGGTCTTTTTACTTTCCTATGGCTTTTCAGTGAGAGCAAAAAAAAAGTAGAAGCTAAAAAAAAGAAGGGAACATAGCTTAATTCAAATTAAGAGAGAGGACATGTTATATAATTCACAACATGTCTGTCTTTTCTACCTCAGAGTTTTGAACAAGAATTTATCACAAACCAGATAAGTTCTCTAAGAGACTTTCCATTCCTTCAGGCCTGTGCAAGAAATAGGTAGGGCTGGCCTTCACTGTGGAAAAAGTTTTTTTTTAATTCATATTAAGGATATATCCTCAGATAAATAAACATCAGCATGGCCTTGTGTCATCCCATTTCCACAACACACACACAGAGGCTGTAACTGAATTTATTATTCAGATGTATTCAAGCTAATTGGCATGACATGTGCCTTGGGGATTTYTTAACGTTCTTAAGTCACAATGTGTTAAATGACAAAAGTAACAGCATTTGGCACGTTTTTCCAATCTGATTTAAGGACAAGCTGAGTAAACAGGGCCTAAATTCACAAGATTCATAATTATCAAGAATTTTTATTGACAGGTTCTGCCATCAGTGTCAATAGTTCTGCTGCTKGGGCAGCTGTGTGTGTCACAGCAGAGTTACTGTGGGTTCAGTGCTGCATTTCTGGTGCTGATGGGAGGCTGTGATGGGGTTCACCTGCTTTTGCAACTGGTGAGACATGAATTTACAAAGAAAAAGAAATTCTGGCCTTTCRATTCAGAGTCAAGTCAACTTCTTACCCCACAGTGAAGAGCCTGGCTGAAGAAGAAAAAAATGTGGAGCCAAGGCAACTTTACTAAATTTTTTTAAAAAAAAAAGAGCAAAATCCATTGTCTTGATATTCTACTGTTGCATAGCAAGAATCAGATTAAATTTAAGCTACTGCAGTCCCCCCTCAATTCTGCTTCCACAAGTTCCTTCTTAATGTCAAAGCAGTTGAGCAGACCAACTGCAGAGCTGCCATGTGGAAAAGGATGGAACCTCTGCCACATTCTTACCTCCTCCAACACTGCAGTGCTTCAGCAGAAGAACTTTTGTGTCTCTATTTGAGAAGGAAACCATTATTTTGCTGCTTTAAGCATCATGATTTGATGTGCAGCTCACATATTTTGATGTTATAACTCCCCCAAATAATGTGACATCACAAACCTGCAGACAGGGAGCCAGTAAAGTGATGCTCAGATYGGTGCCTGTGAGCATCAGTGGATGGCAATGTTTAATAGTTGGTGCTGAGCCATTTGTTCTGCTCACAGTGGTCACATACAGGACTCTTATCAGAAAATCAGGGTCAATTTTAGTTGTGCTGAACCTTATCAAAACTGCTGTCCTTTCAAACCAGAAAGATCTTTGGCTGATTTCTGCTTGTGCCCTCTCATGAAAGGGATCACTTGTCTGTAATGAAGAACAAATCTAACAGCWCTAAAAATCCTTGAAAATTATAAATCTTGACAGAAGGGCACTTACAGTCATTTGGAAGTGGGGCTTTYATGACACAATTGCTTTTCAGATTAAAATGGTTCCTTTCTAAAGATTTTCTCCCTGTATTAAGTTCATATAACTGGATTGTGCTTGTACAAAGACCTATAATGAAGGTTTTTTTTCCTAGCAAACTGCTGCTCTAGCTCTGTTGTCAGTTTGATTAGCCTGCCTGCTTGTTTGAAGTAATGTCAAAGAGTTTTAGTCTTAAACATCAGTATAAATTGCCTAAGAAATGTTGCCAGTGATGTGGACATAAAAATGGGGACTCATATTTTCTCTATTTCTTTTCCACATTATTTGCCTACTTTTTAGTAAATTTTTTTAAAAATTGAATAAATGCTGAGCATCCGGTATTTCACTTCCATTCTTCTTTCTGCATACATTATTCAGCAGCCCATCATCTACCCCTGTGTTGTTCAGCTGCTGGCTCCAGCTGAAGATGCTCTGTGCTTTCCTTGTGTTCACACTCTGGCCAGTCAAACTGCCCACAAACACAATCATCTGCAGAGCAAGGTCAGGAAAAGTTTGATTTTTGTGGGGCAGAAATATTCCCTCCTCATTTGTTTTAYTAGAGTACAGAATAGGCCAAAATTAAGGGCATACATAGGCACTTYGTTGAATTTGAAATCAATGGAGTTTTTGTGGAAAATGGAGTATCAAACACCTTTTTTTTCAGTGCTGGCTCTATAGGAAAACATTTCTGAAAAAAAAAAAAAATCATTGCCACAGTTCCCACAATTTCCATAACCACAGGCTGGAGATGGAGGATTCAGACCCATTGCTTTGGGAAAGGCTCTGTTTTCTCTGTGCTTTCTGTTCTGGCTGCTTGCTGCCATCAGTGTTYCTGCTGCAGTGAGAGGCATCGATAAGGATGAGATTTAGGAAATATATTCCAGAGCAGCCCTGCTCAGAGCCCATCTCCTGCCCCCTCCTGTGCTGCAGCCACCCCACAAGCCTCATCCTTGACTTATTGATTTGGGCTTATCTGGGAATTAACTACCTCCATCAGGTATTTGCTGTCAGCACGGGGGTTGCTGTGATACTTTAGACAAAGCTTCTTTTTGAGATTTACTGCTTGGCTTCTGCTCATCTGAGTTCTCTCTGAAGCAGAGAGAAAAAACAGCACTTTTCAAACTTATTAATGAAAGCAGTGTCAGCTGATGGCTGGTGTTCTTGTGACAGTGCGTGGTTCAGCAGCAGACCAGTTTAGAAGGACTGAAACATATCTGTAGGATTTTCAGTAAAACACGATGGAAACCATTTGAAAGTGTCATGGGTTTTTTCCTGAGCTGTAGTTCTGAAGGTGCTCACCACTTCAGARAGCAGAAAAGCTATCTTTTGATTGAAGAATCACGGGTGGCAGTATAATAAAATGAAATATGTTCAATGAAATTAATTAAATTGTGAGACAACTCATTTTGAATGAGCTAGTGATGGGCCCTCTATGGAGACAGCAAACCCTTAATCAAGACAAGTACAAGGTGCTGCAGAGCACCTGAAGTCTCCCATTGCTGAAAATACAGCAGAGCAGAAAAGGGTGCATGTGATGCTGTTTTTGCTGTAAGCAACTAGAAAATGAACTGAAAAACAAATGGTTTCTTGCTATTAGAAAATGTGATGGTGCATGGCCCTSTTGTTATCCCTTTCCTTCAGTTTATTGCAGATTTTTCTGCTCGTTCCCCACCAGCAGCAGAGAAATGGCTGGCACAAGCTCTGCCTCTCACCTGCTCTGCAGTGACGCCTCTGTGCACACAAGGGTACAAGGGAACAGAAGGACAATTTGTACTAAATGGGATAAAATTTTACGAGACGTGTGAATGTGCATATGCTAACGAACGTGCTGGAGGTGAGGCAGCCACACTTCCACTGGCATTACCTGTCACGAGCACAGACAGGGATGTCAGCAGGCCCACATGCTCTTGCTGCTGCATTTTAAGTATTTTGCCATGGTTTTGCTGTTCCTGTTATATCCTAGCTTGTTCTGAGATCTTTGCCAAAGTGTCAGTACCCTCGTGTATGTAGGTGCTTAAGAAGTGCTCTATTCCTTACCTGGGAATTTGTTCACTTCAGGATTTAGTGATTATTACATCCAAACGTGGTGCATGGTGAGTTACTTCAACTGCTGAACATTGTCTTCACCSTGTGTGTAAGAAAAGAACCCATTCAGCAAACAGCCAAGGTAGAGAAGATTGTTAAGGAGCCCCTTTTTAAAGTTAGAAGTGCTCTCTTTTGGGCAATTCCAAGMGTGATACTTCAGAGTAGTAAAATGCCATGACTAACTTGCTTCARCTGTAAAACCTGCAACCACTGAAGGGCATCACAGACCTGTGGTCTGCCTCAGCCAGCCTTGCAACTGGGACAGCAAAATAATGTAAACTTGGCTTCCCCAGATAAAAGAATCTCATATGTAAAATACACTAAAAATAAAGTCAAATTAAGGAAACATAAAAAAMCTAAAGGATTAATTAGGTTTAGGTTTTTATCCAAATCCTCTTAGTCTTTCCCAGGATGAGGTTTAAACAAAACAAAAGCTTAATGTAATAATTGCTATTACAGTTGATTTTGGGAAGTGATTTCTCTAAGGCAGGCTGCTGCATATTTCCAGGAAGAGAGACTYTTAAACATCTTATATTTTCCTATTTACCCCCAGGATCCATTCATGCTGAGATCCCAAAGCAATGCTTTCAGAGCCTGCATTGTCAGAAATTGCAGCCATCTGTGCAGATATTGGGGCTGTCTGATCTCCCCATCAGCCTCTGGCATCCCTCAAAAGAGTGCCTAGACAAACCAATCCAGCTGATTACAGCTTCTGTCCTTCACTGCTCTGATAAAGTGGCACATCTGAGCCTGTCCTGGTGCATGGGATCAGCTGCTGATTCCTATCCCTGCTTCCCACCCCCACCTGCCAAGAGTTGCAGTCAGAGAATATCTTCCAGCTGTCATTACATATTTGAACATAGCAAGGAGATAGAATATCATGTATATTCATCAGAATTTTTTTTGTTCTGCAAGATTTGCTACAGGTACCATAAATACACTGGAATTCATTTTATTCTCCCTTTAGTAGGGTCAGGATAGCAAATCTAGTCAGAGCAACATGACTTCAGAAATTGGTTACTCAGAATAAGAGCATTTTAAAGAAGTTTTGAAGGAAGTGATCTGAAGAAAGTCCATGTTCAGTTACAGTAAAAGGGCATTCTGGCCATTTTGCCTTCTAAATGAATTTTTGAATGGGAAGAGAGCAGAAGGTCAAGAAAGCAGGATTCTTTATAAAACAGGAAGGTTAGTAAAGACCCATCCTGATCAGGTGATCAAATGTTTGTCTGCTGATGCACGTGAAAACTGACCAGCACAGAAATCAGAAATATTAGAGTTTATTCTTGTGGCTTCTGTGTGCACTGTGAACTGTCAGGYTAAGAATACTTTTAAACACATTAAAATATAACATCTAAGGCACTTTCTTMTTTTTATATTCATCTAATTCTACCATTTAACAGTCCAATATATTCTCCTACTTGCAGAAAAAAGCATAGATTTTCTCTGTTAATGCCCCAATGCATGTCCAGTGCTGAAGAAGCAGCTGGTCAGCAAGGGGTATGGGTGACATTTTAAAATGCTCAAAACAATATCCCTGATGACCTCTGGCTATCAGAGGCAAAATTTAGTAGCTGATTGCAAAGCCTGGAAATAATATTTGTGCCTCTTGTTACTTGGCTGCCACATGGACTTCTGTCAGGCCATGGTACCCAAAAGTCTAATTTGGTAAAACCCAGCAGCTCTTGGGGAGCTGCCTCAGTCAAAACTCAGGGAATGTGAAGATATTTGGGGATCTTGAGTGAGCTCTCAGGCTGTGAGCAGGTTACCAGGCCCTTTCAGGTCTCCTTTTTTCAATTAAAAGAGAACTTTACTGAGTGTGAAAAGGGGACAATGGTGGCCTATTGTGCAGATCCTTGTTCCTCTTTCACTCAGCCACCCTTGTGGGCCGGTTTGACGCTGCTCTGGAGGGCTGTCTGGCACACCAACACAGGAAGAGAGAGAATAATAAACAAGGAGGTGGGGAAGAGGAAAGAAAATCAGAGAATCACRGAATCATCACATGGTTTGAGTTGGAAGGGACCTTCCACTGMCCAGGCTSCTCAGAGCCCCTCCAGCCTGGCCCTAAGCCCTTCCAGGGATGGGGAATSACAGCTTTTCTGGGMAASCTTAGAAGCTCCAGTCCTTCACTACACTGTGAGTAAASAATTTCTTCCGAAYATCTACTCTAAATCTCTCCTTTTTTAGTTTAAAACCACTCCCCCTTGTCCCATAACTATCTAAAAATCACTCTCCCTCTTTTTTATAAGCTCCTTTCAAGTACTGGAAGGCTGCTATGAAGTCTCTCTGGAGYCTTCTCTTCTCYAGCTCCCAGCCATCTCCTAAAAACTCACTGCACTGCTGGGGGTGCAGTCAGCTCCACACTGCTCCATGCAGTGACCCTCTTGTTTCTTGCAGCAATTCTTTGTGATAGAATTGCCCTTGGTTTTTCTCAAGAGGATGATSAACCTGAAGTTGATAAGGTCATAAACCAATATTGCAGTCCTTGAATGGTGAAAGTGAGAGGATCTTGCATTGCAACTTCAGGAACAATGGAATGGAACGCCCCCAAAATCACATTAGATGTATAAATACACCAGAGTTCCACCATCCGAGGTGTTAATTAACAAAAAAAATAACAAAAAAAAAAAAAAAAAAAAAACAAAAAAAAAAAACCCTCATCTTTGACCCCTAGGAAACACATGAACAAAAGCAACACAAGCAACAGGGGTTTTTTTAACATTTTCCTTGATCCATGTTCCCTCAAGCCAGACTCCTTTCACACTATGTGTCTGATGTCCCAAAAACTTGGAATGCAGTTGAGTATGTGCAAGCTGCACCAAGTTTCAGGGTCTTCAGAAGGACCATGAAAGTGCCCTTTTGGGGTGCAAATAAAGGCTTATTTGCCAAATCCATTAGCAGGAATGGATTAGCTCATATAGGAGGCAGGATGCCTCTTTGGGGAGAGACAGCTTTTAAGTATCTGTCTACCMAGATATGCTTCCCAGCTATTAATTTGGATATTAAAGATCATCCTAGACGTGACAAGGATTCCATCAGCCATTTTAATTTCTGCCCAGGGACTTGCTATGTACTATTGTTATACATAGCACTGCTCAAGTAGATGGAAAAGACTGGAAAAAGCACAGTTTTTCTGATTTCTATTCCTTCCTTCCTTCCTCAGCTCCTTTCAGCTCTCTGTACCTGCTGTGTCTGTTTTGCAGTCAGGGCATGCTGTAGGGGACATTAGCAATCTGTCCCTCTTGCTCCTGTGTCCTGTGTTAGATCCTTTGAGAGTTTGGTGTTGGGCTGCTGCACAAGAAGAGATCCCTGTGTTTCACAAGTGTCTCTCCCAGCACAGCAGCCATCCCAGAGGTCCTGGAAGGGGTGTATAAAGTTACTCACCTCTGTGGGTGGAGGAAGGGAGCAGAGGAGGGATGCACATTGCAACAGGAGCTGGGGATTTTATATGTATAAATATCTTTTTAAAAAATGGAAAGCACAATGACTTTGGTACAGCAAAGTAGCATCTGCTTCCTTGGGTCACACMGAAGGTTTTTGGAAGTCAGCAGAGAACTGAAACAGAGAGAGCAGCCTTTTATGTGTAGGGGAGAGTGGAAGTTGCACATAGCATATCTGGATTTTTTTCTTTCAGAATTGTTGTCTCCTCTGCATAAAATACTTTTTGCTAATATCAGCCAGAGAGTCTTTTTTTTTTTAAAAAAAAAAAATAACATTTTAATGAAGCTGCTGCTAATGAGAGCTCTGTCAAAAACTTCCAATCATTACCACAATATCCCTTGATGTTTGTGGGGAAATGGAGCATTGGAGTATTAATTGACCTCCTGATAGTAAAGAAGACCCCTCTAGCAGAACAAGGATTAAAACTGAGAAGCTTTTGGAGTCCAGTGCTGCAATATAGGAAAAAAAAGCTCTGAAGGTGTTGGGAAGGTCATCATGATGAAAAAAAAAAACCTGCAGGGCGGTGAAAAGCAGCTGGATTAGCAAAATACCTGAATACAAAATGCAGTTTATCCAGAAGTCAAAAGAGTTTGTCCTCTACACACAAAAATATGAAAGCCGGGTAAAGTACGAAGAACTGCCTTTGTGCTTGCCATAAATCCCATCAATGCAGTTGTGGGCTCTGGCATACTGTACCTCGTATTGCCAAGAAGAGATTTTTGAGAATTGTTTTTAAATCAGTTTTATTTTTGTTAAAAAACCAACCAAGCAAAATATCTTTACTATCTGATACCATAAGACATTCCTGGGCATTGCAGCTTGAGCAGGAAGGCTTTTAAACTGTGACAACGGTCTSTGGGACAATTTTGGCCTTGGGTAACCCATACTCTCCATATTCCAWATCCTCATGACACAGTTTGTATGTGACCACCCTGCCTGGGAGGCCAACAAAGTCCAACAGTGTGGGTGTAGACTCTTGGACTGTGGTTCTCAGCAAATTAAATTGGCTCTCAGAGATCAGTAGCCAGCTAGAGCCATTGAAATGATGGTCACTTTTRCTGCTCATCATTTTGCTGCTCACTCYTCTGRTGTTTCCTGCAGAAGCCCARAGCCAGCCTGCTTTCCARCCAGAATGTGSAAARGCCATTCCCATCAGCTTCAGTGAGAGATGAATCAGGTGCTGTAGGCAGAAAGCTATGGATAAGAAAARCAACAAAGAATACCAATCTTTTTTTCTCTATGAAATTATCAATCCAAGGGTTCCATTCCTGAAACTCACACAGATCGTGTAAGCTACCAAAAGTTTGGAGAGRGCTGTCTGAATTGGATTGCACCTCTCACCCAAAATGCTGCAAACCAGAGGGATGCTTGAGACCCAAACATAAGTATTGAATACAAGTTTGATTCATTGCCTTTTCTTATGTTACACCAATGGAAATTCTTACTTGATGTTTCAACATTCATCACTTGATGTTTTGAACTAAGATCTCATCCTGAAAGAAAGCTTACCCCACATTTTAATCAGAAGCTTCAGAAGCTCCCCATTTACTGTGTTTCACTCTAGACCAGATTCTTTAGTTGTTTGGTTTCATTTATTTCAAGGAAGGTGCCTTTGATTTTTGCTATTCTTTAATTCTGTTTAACCTGGAACTTGGCATGGAAAACTGCAAATTTGTCCATGATGAACAGAAACTAGAAATAAYGTAGCTGACAAATTCAATCTGTTAAGTCATGTAGGGTGTTGCTGGAAAGGATTTGGTGATGATAGAAGTGTTTACAGCTCTCCTGAGGATGCAGGAGCCACAAAGGCATCTGAAACAAATACTGGAAAGAAACACCACAACAGACTGTAAATAAGCCCCCAAATTTGCCAAGAGTAAATTCTAAAAATATCCTGGCAGATACTCCATCATTATTCATTTAAATAGCAAAGCTGAAGTCATTCAGACTTTTGAGGTAGGATAAAACTTTGTTTGACACAGCCAATGACTATAACCAGGCATGATCTATTGCTCTGTGTCACTGCTGGTTCAGTGATATATAGGGGCATTGTTGRAGCAGCAGATTATTAGGGAAGTTAGAAGCACTGTAAAAGACAGTAGGATAATGCCAGATTTGTATTCCCAAGTTACGTGACAGAATGAGCACAATTTTGAAAGCTTCAACACCAACSAGAATAGAAACACAGCTTTTAATATTTTAGTAATAGTGTTATTAACAAACTATCTCTAACCCATGTCAAAGCACTTAATGTGCTATAATAAMGCCAATTAAAAGACAATAATGGACTTAATAATGTGGCCCATAATGGGAAAAAATATTCATATGGATTATCTCTTCATACCCAAGAGAGAAATTCTAATGAAAGACGCTGTAATGAACGTAACTCTAAACAGCTTTAATGTAATATGAGYTAGAAATATGCCTGGATAGAAAATAGTGTGAGTAAAGTCAAAGCCATGTCCAGAATGTTCATCAGCTGCTTTGCTTGTTGTTTTGAATTCATAAATCTTCAAAGGATCACTAGCAAAAACTGATCATTGGTCCAGGTAAATTTGATCTGCACTTCTGAGCAAAAATTCCATTAAATTCAGTTTTTCCAAGGGCAAGTTATCTTGGTGTCCTCTTGCAGGACTTGCCTCTCCCAATGGCTGCACTCAGACCCATGGGTGCTGGCACAGCAGTGACAGCAGTGACAATTCTGGGTAGCCAAGGGGCTCTGATCCAGGATTGGCACTGCATCATGAGGCTGCTCTGGTTTGTCTCTCACCCAGGACTTTACAGCCCAGGTCCATTTTGCTTAGCCTTGGGCACAGAGTTTGGCTTTCTGCTGGAGACACCTCTCCCTAAGGGGGATATAAAAGGTGGTGGTCAAATGGAACGTTTGGGATCAGCAGCCTGGGGTCCTGTTGGACAAGCTGAGGCTCCCTGTGTGGGTCAGCCCCGTGCAGGGGACAGCTGCTGTGCCTGRAGTTCTGCATTTGGAAAGTCCTGGGCTGTGTCTGCACCACACCAGTGCTCCTGTGCAGGTTGACAGCCCTCTCGTGGACYTCATTTATGTCATTCATTAGTCTCATATGTGTTAAAACATGTGGAAGCAGCTAATTTATTTGTTAAACCTTGTTYAGATGTGGGGGAAAAGGGCCCCACAAGCCCTGATTCTGAAACCCAGCCAATTATTGTGTATGACTGAGGCCTGGGAAAAGAAAGGGATGCTAACAGCCTACATGGAGGAGGAATGCTGCATCTTTGAGAAAAGCAGATTGGAATGTGGAATTGATAACGCAGGTGGCTAAAATTATAAACTGTAATAATACCGTAGCTTTTGCAAACTCACCAATTATGTTCTGATTACTAATTAAACAGCTTTCTCTTAACCAATGTATGTTTGACACAAATGTATATGCTGGTTGCTAAAGTGGATGAAAGAGGCTTGTCCCACAATAAAGTTCTTCTTTCTTTCTGTTTTTTCACCCACTTTTTGTGTGTTTTGTATCTATTCTTTTCTGTCGCTGTTTGGCCAGCAGCAACATTCAGATACTGTGTATTTACTTTTGCTTACTGGCCTTTCCTGAGCATGTTTAAAAACCCAGCAAATGTCGTTGCAGAGGAGGCCTCAGTTTGATTTTGCCAGGGTCCATTTACACCCAGCAGGACCATGCTGGGCATGGTGACAGCAYCCATCAGCTGTGGCCAGATTCCTGAGTGGGGATGGAGCCAGTGACAGCAAGARGAGATCCAGGCTTTCCTTGGGGAAGGCAGGAGAGAAGGTTTGAGACCTGGCAAGATGCATCCTTACCTGTCTGCCTCCAGGGCACTTAAATTAGGCAGCATTCAACATCTCCAGGCTTTCMCCTGCAGCTCCTGGTTTCTACTGAGGGATTGGTTACAGGGCTGAGCTGTATAAATTGCATCCAGAGACTTCTTGAAATTGATCCTGGAAAAGGAGAATGCTSTTAAAACTATGCTTATGATGAACTCAATTCTAATGAGACTTTATTCTGCAGTTTTTATGAGTTAAATTTGGTTTTATGTTCAAGAACCCATMTCTACACTGTAGTAAAATACATCAAAAGGTTACATTATTCTCCTTAACCTCCTTACTCCAGCAGTATAAATTCCTTTTGTATTTTACTGATTCCAAGACAAAATAACATCAGAATTCATGGACAATAACAGACAGCTAGGTAATTATTCTAGAAAGCAGATCTGCTGAAAAGAAGTATTTTGAAAAGGCACTCAACTCATTAAAAAACAGTGGTGCAGAATGAAACATGCAATGAGCTAAACAAGAAAATAYACAGCACAGAAAGTAAAGAAAGTGGAATATAATTGCAGTTCATTAATTTCCTRGCTACGATACCTCTCTTAAAATATKCTGCTACACTCTTCTCACKCCTCTCTTTTCTACATTTGTCTCAGTGTACCTTTCCAGTGATGTGATTTAACTGTTTACTGTAACCCACTGTACATCCTTGGCTGGTATTTATTTTTTTGTTATGCTTATTATCCATAATGTGGTTTGTATAAACAAATAAGCAGATAGGCTTTATTGTGCTTGAAACAAAAAGGCTTTAGTGAGAGATGCATTTAACTAATTCTCCAGGACAAAAGCACAAACTAAGAAGAATTCAGAGTRATAGAATAAAAACTGCACCAAAAAATACACTGAACAGGACATTTCAAATGTGTTTTTGTGCCATTTCAGAAGCAGCACAATCCCTGATCACTCTGGTTCAGCCCAGAACCCTCTATATAAGTAGATTTASCATAAATCTAATGTTTTCTAAATGTATAGTAAAAACAGTCCCACCTCCCAGTCAAGCAGCTAGGAACCTTGTATGTTAAAATGAACAACTGCCTTTGGTAAAATTAAATTTCATTGCYAGGAGCCCCAGCTTTGGTGAGATAATGAAGTAGGTGAGATTTAAATCTTACCAAGCAGAAGCTGTAACTGGTGAGTTTCTGGATTTAAAAATCAAATGTCTAGATTTAAACATGCTGGGGAAATGACAGAAAGGAAAGTGATGGAAACAGGAACATGGTGCTGTTTGCTGGGTGAAGGCAAAAAAGAGGATTAGAAAAGGAAGAGTTCAAAATGGTCACAYTTYRGGTCACATCTCTGCGAGGTGTGGAKCCTCTCTACATGGGGAACCTTGTTTCTCTCTTTGCTGAGCACCGTGCCAGAGTCACTCAGTGCCTTGCCAGGTACAAATCCCAGCCAGGGGCTTTCAGGTATCAAAGAGGTGTCAGGATTTAAGGTTTCAGTGAAGTAATGAATGATCCGAGGAGATGAGACAGAGAAGCTTGTCTGCTCGGGTCATGGTCTCACAGACAAGGTGCTGGGGAGGAGGGAATAGATGAAATGAGAGGTAACTGGTTATTGAARTACCCATGGCTACATGTGAGCTGTAAGCTGAGGAATAACTAACTCAGACAAGATAATTGCCAAAGCTCTCTGCTCCCTCCTCTCCTTTCCCCTGGCTGCTTTCCTGTTAGATGATTTGGGAAATCAAAAATCTCAGCAGCTAATCTATACCACCAGATTTCTGTCACCCCAGCAGTTTCTTTTTCTAATGAATAATGAATATATGCTGACCCTGAGATGATGATGGTGCAGAATATTTCCAGGTTCTTGAAGGTCACAATAAATTTTGGGAAGCATTGTCAGCATTAAAAGGCTTTGGTGTTCTTTCACCTAAAGCTAGACATAGTTGTGCTGTGACCTTTATTTGACTCACATCAATGTTTGTGAACGATGTACAGCTCAAATGATGAAGAGACCAGCACCAGCACCTTTTGCTCAGTTTGCTGCCGTGTTACAGTTGGTTGGCTGATACCTGTACAGCTGCTACTGGGCAGAAAAATTCTACAAACAGGCTGTCAAGTTTAATTGGACTAGTTGGTAAATATATTGATAATAAATAAGATGTGTTTTTGCTGAACTGTTCTCCTTGGAGTTACTGGGGGCTGCAGCAACACAGCACTTGCCAGGATCAGATCCAAGGTGCCTGCTGTTGTTCCCATCAAATACAATTGCAGTTTCATCATTGATGTTATTACCAGCAGGACTAAGCCTCGAAACTTGTGGAAGGCTTTTGAACTTCTTTTGATGTGTGCACGACACAGCGGCGAGGCTCTCCAGCGCTGTTAAGTGCGTATTGTAGGAGATTGAAATAGCCGATACAGGCTGTGACAGTGCAGCCAAATGAGCCGCGTTCCTGAGTGTTTGTTTTCTCAGAGCCCTGGAGACGGCTAGTTACGGGGAAATCTTGAGTTCATTAAAATCAAAGGAGCTCCTGGTGTGCGTGACTGCTGAGAAAGGTGACAGGGAGTGTTCCCTGGGCAGAGAACAATGCGCGTGTGTTAAGTGCGTGTGCCTATGTGATAATATGCCCATTGTGCTTTTTGAGTCAATTTAATGAATTCTAATAGCCCGACTTAATGCTTTCTGAATGCTGCGCAGCAGTGAGATGTGGTTGTTTGTTAGCAGGTAAAATATTTTGCTGATGGCTGAAGTGGGAATTTTTAGCAGACTTATTTATTTAATGATAAAAAATGTTATTGAGTCAAATGTGCTGATTCTACTTCTGTAAGCCAGCCTGCCTGCTCGGCCTGATAGCCTGACTGCACATACATGAATGATGCCAGCCTTAAGAAAAAAGGAGTGTCAGCATCCCTTCCTGGTAATGACAAATGCTATTTACCCCAGAAAGGCAGTTCTTTAGAGAGCAGAAGGAGCAATTCCASATTTACACAAGGCAGCAGGGAAGAGGGAGTCCCTCTCTCCTGGAATCAGTCACACAGCCCCATTCCTGCTCCCGARCCAGCTTGGTCAAACCTGCCCGAGGCTGTTCATTTCACAGTCCTCTGGTTCAGATGAGTTAGGCAATCAGAAAAGCATCTGATTTCTACCCTKAAAATTGCATTTCGTGTTGCTTTTTCTTCAAATGTTAGTTTCAAAAGCTGCATTTAAAAAATAGCTGACTCTCTGGTCTGCTTACCATTACACCTCTCTGGGGCTGCAGACAGCCCCAAACAAGTCAAAATAAGCGAAGCTAGCCGAGTTTCTTATTCTGGGCCCGGATACCCAGGGCTGGAAGATGCCCCTGGGGCGTTTAGGGGAAGCGTTCACAGACGCGAGGACCGGGCAATGTACAGATTTGCTGCAAAAAGCCAAAAAAGGAGGAGCATGGAAAAYGTTCCCTGTAGCAGACAAGCAGCCGATTATCACCCCCTCCCAAGGGGTGAGTGAAAGTCCCGCCACTGCTTCGGGCAAAGCCGGTCTCACACTGGGGCTCTKTGGCTTCAGTGCTGCKGTGTTGTAYCGCAGTTTGCAGGTAARAGARTGCCGTCCGTATTTCCAGMATCTTGCMTGAAGGGAAACAAATCCGGAGCAAGAACACAAACAAACGAAGCCAACATGGTTTTACCATTCAAACATACCTAGAAATAATTAATTTAATCAACATAATGTGGATGACCCTGGGATGTTCAAGGCCAGGTTGGATGGGACTCTGAGCAGTCTGGTTGGAATTTGATGATATTTAAAGTCCCTTCTAACCCAAGCCATTCTATGATAATACATGAGGAGAAAAATGTTTTACTGTTTTACCTAATGCAAGACACTCCATAGCACATTTGAAATGGTCTCCCAGCTAAGGAAAATAAATACAGCAGTGCCTTTTCAAGAAATGCATCTTTGCCAGTACAAAGTAGCTGCTTCAGCTGGAAGAGCTGGGATTCAGGCATCATCAGTTTGCAGCGCTGCACGTAATCTTTCAAACCCTCGCTTCTGGACAGGCAGCTTCTCGCTGACCGCAGCCAGAGCGAGAAGGAAGATAACTTGACAACTTTATGCCTTCTTCTGTCACTCTGAATGCTGGAACCACTTGTCCCTGCGTTACAAAACATCAAACATCTTCCCTCCGTCATCTGACAGGGAGATGAATCTTACCTGCTGACGTGATTGCTGCTTTCTGGCCAAGAATATACTCATTTGCCGAATACATCATGTTCAAAACTGACTGAGTCCTGAAATAAATCTCTCACCTCTTTATGTCTCCCATGTTGGAGTTTGGGAAGAATAGACAGAATYGCATGCGGGAGTGAAATAACACAATCAAATTACCATACAGCAACCAAGAAGAAACTAAAATAGCAACACAGTCCTGTCTCATTCTGATGCTGGAGCACAGCCAGTTTGCAGTCTCCTTTTCTTGCTGCACCTTCTCTGTGATAAAAAAAAAATCTGTTATCCAAGGGTACCTTGGAACACCACCTGTAACAGACTCCCAAGTCGTAGRCAAAAGAGGAGTTACTTACATTGAAAGGCTGATTTTACATATTTGCTACAGCCTGAATATTTTTTATGACAGCTTTGTCACCAGTGAAAATGTATTTAACTGATCATGCTTTAAAACCAGCCATATTTTTTTTCAAGCTGAGCTTATTTTATGATTCTTATAAATACAAATAATAATTGTTACTCATGGACAAACAAAAGTATTTTCTTTATTGTATAAAACATAAAAGGAGTTACCATCTCCTCCAGTTCAAGAACACTCAAATCTGCTGCACCCTTGAAATATTRGGACATAGAGATTCCTAGTGCAWGCAGCAGTTGCCAAGATATCTCAGWGGGATCACTYTTCATAGAAATCTCCTTTTCYTGGAATGMAGAGTGGATTCCCCCTCTCTCCTTGGGGTCTGCTTTGCTCAGGCATTAACTAACAAAAGCTAGAYCAGAATTCAGGCACTTCCCAACCCTAATGAACTTTGTCACCTGCACTGYCAGAATGAGCAAAAAGAAAAGCAAGTGAAAAGCAACTGTGCCCAAACYCCTAAATCTAGTTCAAATAAGTATTAATAGAACCAATTAGCTGGGTTTGATTTGCTGAATCTAATCCAATAARCATGTTTCAAGATCAGACAAGCATCCATCATCCAGACCAGGTGCTCTTAGACAGATCATTATATGTGAACAATGAATATTGATTAGTAAAACCCTTGGCCCAGAGTTTGCAAAACTCTGAAATTTATCACCTGGTTTTCAGAGGCACCAGATATTCAGTGCTGTTCACCTCAGGGGAATCTGGCAGCGACTTGGCACTTCTGAAATTCGGGCATTTACTTGGCTGAGTTAGTGTGGATTTACAAACCTAGACTTCCTTTTCAAATTTGCAGGRGTTTAAATGCTTGCCAAATCAGTGTCATTTCATTAAAATAAGATAATGAAATMATGAGATAGGGTAATAAACCTCAGAGAGCCATGCTCAATGCATTTTCTCCTGGCTGTGCCAGTCCTAGTGCCCCCTCTACATGGCCCATCCATCTCATTGGGGCAGAAGAAAACATCTGCACAGACAGAGGTGTATGGAGCTGCTGGTCACTGCTTCACCACTTGGTGAATTGATTTTAGGAAGGGTTGTGGGTCCTGYTGACACTCTCCCCTCCCTCCCTCAGCAGTGCTGGCTGCAGCATGTCCCTGCAGAGCTCCTGCCCATCCCCAGGGCATTCTGCATCAAAGCTGGATGCCACAGTCCCAGACCTGATCCCTTCCACAAATCGCATAAACACTTCTTCCCCCACAAAAGGAGAGGCAAACAATGCGTTTTCTTCACAGAAGAACAGAAGAGGAAGCTGTATCAGAATAACCAGTTATTTTTGCTAATAAATCGGACAAAGAGCGTGACTGTCTCTCTTGAGCAAATATTATCTCCCACTGTCAGAGGAAGATGAATTGTGCTGACTGCAATGGCACCACACTCGTTTGGAGCACCCTGTCAGCACGGCAGTACTGCAGCAGTGTTGCTGGCCATGCTTTCGTCTTCTGCTTGCAAATCACTCTGCTTTCAGAAAATGCTGCCAGCACTGGTGCTGTCAAAACCAACTCTGTGTTACAGGGTTTTTCCCCCTTTCTGTGACCTTGGTGCTAATTAAGTGTCTCTTTCTCACAGGCAAAAATATGTGAAGCATGAATTGGACCTGTTGGCCTGGCTGCTGATTTATGGGTCAAGTCTCTAGCTGTTACAGACAAAATTTTTAAGTCTCTGATTAAGAAACCCTGCTGATTTAAGGATCTCACAAGAAATGTGTGCATAATGAATTATCTACAGATGATAATTCAAATTATTCCTTGCTGATTCATATCACCTTTTATTAAATTACCATTTTTGAAGTGTAACAAGGGCAATGCAAATGGACAGGTGGTGACATTACAACACACATAACAGATCAGCAAAGCAGCATTCTGCAAATTTGGGTAAGTGGCATTTGGTCCCAATCAGAGAGGCCAACAGAAAACAGAGGCTGGAGGAGATACAAAAGCCACACCRGTATCATTACTGGGTAAATGTTTGCCTCTTGTGTGTCTGAACTTGTGGTCATTTTTTTTTTCCTCACTTCCAGCAAAACTTTCCMGCGAGCAGTCTGCAGTAAAATCTTGTTCCAGAATTAGTTGCTTCATTAGCATTCGGTATTAATTGCAGTATTATTTGCCAGTAAAAAAATGGCACTGTCTGCTCTTGCTTAGGAAACACTGAGAGCTACCAGGCATCACCAAAATATACAGGTACATGGGTAACRGGTTACAAAGTCATGTAGAAATGCCTGGCAGATAAAACAATATTTTTCCTTTTTGGGTTCAGCTTGCTGGATCCTAAACCTGCACACTTGGGAACCTGGAAACACCTGCTGTGCCCTGTGTCCTCTGGAAGGGTGTGTAGTGAATCAGACTCCACGTATCTCTCATGTTCTGGCAGTAGAAGGAAACAAMGGGCTTGAGTAGTGGGACCTGGGAAATGCAAATGTGCTGGTTGTGGTGTTGCTTTAGTGTCAGGTAGTATTTTTCTCCAAGCAAATGCGTGACACCGATCTCTGTCTCTGCATCTGACATCCATCAAGAAAGTACCAGAAAACGCAATTAGCCACTGTTAGTCTTCACCATGACATGTCCCAGTAAGAAGACTCCACTTGTTTCCATCTGTGTTTCATAAGCAGATGTGGGCAAGGTCTCAAAAAGAACTCCAACCTTCTTCAGCAGTGCTGGGTGTTAACAGAGACTGCAGAGCAGGTGACAGGGGGTGGCCTGACTTGTGTCAGTGCAGCTCTGGCAGGGGCTGAGGATCTGCTCCCAATCCCCATGTGAGCACCAGCCCAGCTGGGGATCAGCTGAGCACACAAGGGAAATCAGAAAACAGCATCTGTGTTCTGAAGGTGCTAAAAAAGTGACAAAGGCAAACGGTATAGTTCCATATCTGCAGCAGTTTCACAAAGAGACTGTGCTGYTCCTGAGAAACATTAGCTCTGCAATTGCTTAAACCCAGGGGTTTTGTATTATCTAGCCAATGCACATGCTAAAAATGAACAAAACCATATTCTGGACTTCAATAATTTTTACATTCCATTGCCTGTAACAAGCATCTTYTCAGCAATAACTTAGTAAGCCCAGCAAAACAAGGCTCCAGCAAATGCACTTAAAATGTAATTAATATACAGAAAAACAGACTGCAACAGCTTGTACAAGAAAAAGTAGTTTCAGCAGGAGGATTTCCATATTTTCCACAGGGAWATGCTGGAAAACTTCTGTGTATGAACTTATGCAGTGCATGCACAGTAAAATCCAGTGTGTACTGGGTGCCCAGGGCTTTGCTGAGCYTCCTGAAATGCTTCCTTCCACTGCACAGCCTGGGAACTCTGGCTCAGGCTCTGTCAGGTCTCAGGCCAGAGCCACTGCCCCAGGTGAGTCCTCAGATGCCCTGAAATCCTGAATGACTACCCCAAGGAGCCTTTTAACCTTTT
>NW_026624082.1:0-33905 GCF_030028575.1 Malurus melanocephalus | reverse complement strand
AGGGGAGGTGACAGCTGCTCAGGATGCTTGAGGACATACAGCTCAAAACAGCCACATGAAGCTCCAGCGACACCTGACTTCAGAGGATGCTGAAAAGTGTGAATTGCATTTTCTTCATCTGTGATTTTTCTTGATTTATGAACCAGTTGCTTTACAGCCCRTATCAGAACACTATTGAACCACAAAATCATATTAGCACATCTATGTGCTGGGCAGAGTGGCATAATTTATCTGTGAGACTGGTTTTTCCAGAGCCAAAAGACTCTGTAACACTAATTCCTTCAGTCACAGCGACAAAATGGCACTTCTCACCATCCAATCTCATTATGTTCCCCTTCACTTGATCTTAATTATTCTGCTACATTYTCACCTCAGAAATCTTCTCCAGAAAGGCCTAACCTGTCCTCAAGCACTATTTTTATTTCAAAAGCTCTACAGTTTAATTCTAAACCCCACTTCCTCCATAARCTGCTTTATCCCTCCAGACCTCTTAACACCCTCCCAGTGTCACCCCACCTTCCTCTCTTATTTTTACTCTATTTCCAGGGCCATTTCCGTATGTGCATGTGTGGAACCATGAAGGTTGTGACCATGATCCTTCTCTAAACTTTTCATTAATTTYCAAGAGCTCTGGACTTACTTCTGGGATACTAAGGCAAAACACATAGATGATTTCTAGAGCTCCCAGAACGACCCAAAGGAGGCAACTGTGTCAGGACATTGAGGTGGCACTTGCCTAAGACAAAAAGACAATGCTTGATTCAGACTGCAGATAAATGATAGGTTAACCCCAGGGCAAACCCTAAAAACAGGTTTTATGACAAAGCCAGTCAAAGAAAAAGACCTAAAGACACTGGAAAATCTCCAACAGTGCTAGGGAATGCAGGTAAATGCATGGATTAGTGAAACAGGGAGTGCAGCCCCAATTTGGGACAGGCTCATGGACAGTCTTGGTGTCAAGCCCCAGGCACAGGCAGAGATGTGTGTGGAGCACAGGAGAGGCTTTACATCATGCTGAGTGTGGCTCCAAACAGCTCACCAGGAGAAATGAAGTGTGAGAATTGAAACCATTACGATAGCGTTTCCTAAAGTGTTTTTTAAGGATAAATTGCAATGTGGTTCTTTGCTCACTTTAAAAAAAAAAAAATTATTTTTCCATTAGCATTCAGTGTAGTCTTAGTGGTTTCAGACAGTTTTGCCTAAAACTGTGCCACAGACACTTTTTGCAGCCCATAAACGCCAAAAAAAAAAAAAAAAAAATTATTTTTCCATTAGCATTCAGTGTAGTCTTAGTGGTTTCAGACAGTTTTGCCTAAAACTGTGCCACAGACACTTTTTGCAGCCCATAAACGCCAGCATCTAATTTCCCTCCCGTCCCTGCATATCTTGGGGTGAAAATAACACAAATCAATCTTGTAATAATGACATCTCTATGAATGTAAGCTCTTTTGCACTCACTTCTCTAAATTTCTAATGCAGATCCTTTAGCATTTAGTTCTCTTCTTAATGTCTATCCTAAAAATGTAGTATTCTTGTAACACAAATGTGAGTATTTCTCTAATAGGTCTCTTAAATTCCCTCTCAGCAGGAGTATCATCTTCTAGTCTATCATGCTTTTCTTTTTACCTCTCAAAGTCTGTTTATTACGAAAATTGTTCAGTTGTACGCTGAGCTTCTCTCCTTTTTTTTTTTTTTTAATGAGATCTGAAGGATAAGATGAGAGAGAATTATTTTCAAGAGTACAGCTGGAAGAATGAAAATAAAAGCAAAGAGCTAMAAAATTCATGTTCACTGATTAAAAAGCCTAAATGCTGGAAGCCAGGCTRTAAAATGCAGAGAATGGTTATTTACCAGCTTTTCATTTTAATAGCTGCCAAAGATTAAAGTGGGTAACAAAGTGGAGTTTCCGAGCAGAAAAAGCAATGCCCCATCCCTGAAAATGCTCGAGGCCAGGTTGGATGGGGCTTTGAGCAACCTCATGTGGTTGAAGATACCCCTGCCCATGGCAGAGGGGCTGCAACTAGCTGGTCTTTGAAAGTCCCTTCTGACCCAAACCATCCTGTGACTCCATGATTCCACATCCCCCTTGCCCTTGCCCTTCCTCCTGCAATTACATGAGGTGGTGTAGAATAACCTCTGGGTCCCAGCCATGCCCCTCCTGCCTATTGCCAAAATTACCCTGTCCTGGCTAGAATCAAGACAATGACTTTAAAAAAAAAAAAAAAAAAAAGGTTACTTTTCACTTCACACTCAACAAAGCAGAGTCACACTGAGGTTTTCATACGTTATGCCTCTGAAGGTACAGTTCTAGTTGGCTCTGCAATCCTGGAAAATTTGCTTTAGTGTAAACAGATTATTTGCCACGGGTCCTCTCAGTTCTGCACTGGCTCATTTTCACATTTGAATGCACCAACTCATTTAAAATGTATTTCTCTTTCCACTTTCTTATTTCCCACATTCTCCTTCACTGCGTGTATCCATGTATTTGCAGATGAAAAATTAGCCTTGCAGACCACGTCGCACTCCTTGTCAGAAGATTTGTTCTGCTCCTGTGGTGTTTCACCGTCCTTTCTCTGCTCTGTCCTCATTCTCTGCCTCCTTTCTGTGAGCAGCAGGTTGAGACCAGCTTGTTTCCCTTCTGCTTATATTCTCTCTCTTCACACCTCTTTCATCCCTTCTCCTTGGCTTTAGAAATCTGTCCTTGCCCTCATCCCAGGTGTGTGTGTGCCTGCCTGCAGGACACACAGGTGGCAGGTGATGGCAGGTGCTGAAGGTGGTGGCACTTCACCTCAGCATATCATGCCCCCTTCCATTACAGCACCATTATRTTCATTGCTCATGACATTTCCAAAATCTCCTATGAACTTCAGAGCAACTGGACAGTGGTGAGTTGTGCAGAATGAAGAATAAGTGTGATGGTCCTGGAGGGACTGGTGTTCTCTCCTGTGGGAGAGGGGGAGAGGAGCAGAGGCACAGGGCTGGGGGTACAGGGACCCTGTTCCTGCCCCTCTCAGGACTGGCACTCTCAGGAGATGACCAGCCCCAAAGCCAGAGGGGTTTTCATTGCAATGTGGTCAGCAAAATGCACTCAGATGCCCTTGACTTCCCCCTCATCACAGCCTGCATGGGGATGGGACTTTATGGGTGCAGGGTAGAGCAGTTTAGGACTGTGTGTGTGACTTATGGGCTGTTTCAGAGTGGGGAAGGAACCCAAAATGGAAAAGGGGAAGGATCAACACATTTTTGGGAAAACATAAGGAATAAAGGTTAAAAGAGGGTGSTTGTGTACATAAGTTGCTGGTCCTCACTTGTCTGGCTCTGCTCTGCACCTGGCCAGCACAGTCTGTCCTTGTTTTCTCATCAAAAACCATTTCTGCCCATTTTCCTGTATGTGCGTGGGTGGGTCTCAGAGGCAGCAGCTGGAATGGACCCCACAAGGGCACAAGAAGGGGTGTGTGTCACCTTGTGCCACCAGTGAGCACCAAGCTGGACTGCCCAGGAGTAAATCGAGTGCTCTGRAACCCAGGGAGATACCAGGGAGACCCCCATGGAGGGGCCATGGGGTTCAAGCTGAGGACTGGGCAGGGTGTAGGGCCTGGATGTCCCCAGAGCTCCTGTGTGTGTGCTTGCACAWGTGTGTACATGTGTCTGTGGCAGCACTCACTCAGCTGGATCTGGGGCACTCAGCAGAGCCTCTCGGGTATGGGCTGCACTGAGGCTGAGCAGTGCCACCACCCTGTCCCCTCTGAGCATCTGCTGCGGTGGTGTTGGTTGGTGAGAGCTGGTTGAGAGTTGGTTTGGGGCTGACAGCCTGCAAAGCCCCACACATGCTGTCGAAACTGGGGAAAGACTTTGATACAGCCTGTCAAACCTCAAATCCCTCCTGCTTCAGCTCATCTGGAAAACACAGATCTGCGCCATAAAGGTGTAATCCCTGRGGAAACCTCTTCACGAAAAAATGAAAAGAGAAGAAGCTGTAACACAAGTCAGGCCAGTGTTTCTCAGTGTTTGGTATTGGCTTTGTAGATAAAAGTGTTTGCAATCAATAGCTTTGAATTCTGTTTCTGCCTAGGTCCTTTTAAGTGACAAATAACTAAGATCACAGTTTTGGACCAAAACCTTGAGAAAGAGTCATTAATAGTTCATAATACTCAATMTCTCTGTGCCCTTGGATTACAATTTGAATACAGCATGTGTGGCTGCTGAGCGTGGTAACTCACGTGTGATCAGCCATTCCACATGTGTGGCAGAACAGGGAGGTTTCCTCTCCAAGGAATGGAAAGTAAATAGACATCCAGGGTCCCTGGAGATTTGTCACGTAAAAAAAGCCACCAGAGTRTACACCTTCAGTAAATGGAGGAGAAAATAAAGTTAAATGGACTTAGAACTATCCTTCTGAAGTAAAAGGCATGATGGAAGTGGTTGGAATTGACACCTGTTAGGTTTCCTGCTTTCCTGACTCTGAGGGGAGCAGGGGGACTGGGGTATCCCTTGTCTCGGTAAAGAACGACAGGAAGGCAATAACTGAACAATGTGCTGGAGCAAAAGCAGAAACTGTGTCTTATTTTACTTGGGTCTGACAGATTACAGGGAAAAGGATGAACTTGGGCTGGGGCAGCTTCATTTTGTACACGCTCGGTCAGGTGTAGTGAGCCCCTCCAGCCACTTGCTCCTGCTTGCCTGCTTGTCACAGGCGTGCGACAAGGTGTCCTGACCT
This sequence comes from Malurus melanocephalus, assembly GCF_030028575.1. Taxonomy (NCBI): domain Eukaryota; kingdom Metazoa; phylum Chordata; class Aves; order Passeriformes; family Maluridae; genus Malurus; species Malurus melanocephalus. The sequence continues at coordinate 29,188 of NW_026624082.1, read as the reverse complement.
TCTCTTCCTTTCTCTGTGCTGTTCTTGCTCTTCCCGTACTTTTCCTTTGCCTTGATGTTTTCATTCTTCCCCCCACATTGTTTTACATCCCTCCTTGCTTTGTCACTTGCCTCTCCATCATTTTTCCGCCCTCAGCCATGCCCTTGGTCCCTGRTAGCTCTCTTGTCATTCCCTGGCTGACCTTGCCATCTTTTTCTCCTCCCTACTTCCTTTTTTGGTAATAGGCTGAGGTATAGCAGGGCAGTTTCTTGGCTGGAAGCAGAATCTTCCCAAGCAAATCTCTCTCCCTGGSCCCCTCTGTGTCCCTTTGTGCATGGAGCTGAATGTCACATCAGAAACAGCGACTTGGCACACACAGGCTCTCCCTTTCTTTCTCTCTCTCTCCCTCTTTCCCCTTCTCCTTCTTTCTCTTTCTCCTTCTTTCCCCTTCTCCTTCTTTCCCCTATATCCTTCGTATTTTGTGTGCACTTGAACAGTGTCATAGCTTCAATCTGATTACAAATTAGTGCAGCTCTGTCAAAGCCAGCAGACAGGGTTGAATTAAAGGCTCATATCAGTGCAAAGTGAAAAAGGAAGCATCTTTTTTTTCAGTAGGAGACAGAGCTGATACAGAATGATGAAAAAGTAGAGTGGATTAATAATGAGGACAAGGAAATGGTAACAGGAGCKCACTTCATAAGCCTACCACTCTTCCGTGGCTTTTATGAATTTCTGCGTTATTTTCCAGAATAATAGAGAGAAGCAGCTGCTGGCAAAGGCACAGACAAATTACAGCCCACTGGTAATATCTGTATTCAGGACAGGTCTGAAATATACTCAGATGGTGTCCTGTGAGATATTAAATGACAGTGTTATTGCATTAACCTRTGGTTAGTTACTGCTCTGTCACAAACACTCTGCACTGTCTCTTTGCACAAGGTTTTCAGGGACAGCAGGGATCTGCACAGCTTCAGACAGGTCTATACAGCTTGAGATAGAGGGACCTGTGCTCACTCCAGCCATGCTCAAAGTTGTTTGGGTAGAGAAAGAGCAAGCCCAGGGCCATATATTCTCATTTGTATGACATTATAGCAAAGGGAATATGCAACTGGATAGTGTAAGAGAAGGAATACCTGACTGTTTGTGTTGCAGTCATGTTCTTAAACACTTTCAAAACCAGATCTTGGCAGAAATTTTCTTCCTGACCCTGTGTGGGGACATCAGTGTGTATATATATATATATATATATATATATATATATATATATATATATATGAGTGTATGCATGTATATATGTAAAGATAAATACATTTCGACACACACAAAAGAATTCTGCTTCATGACAGACCTTCTAAAGGTTCAGTATGCTGTTTTTTTTCTTGTGAGAAAATGAGCAGTGAGTAAATGATCCCTCTCACACCTCAGAGCCCTGCAGAACTCATATTTTGCAAATACTTTTTTTCCTTTTGGATTTTGGGTGATGTTTGCAGTTTACTTTTTCTTTCCTCCCCTGACTCTGTCCTGTGCAAAACCCATTGGCTGATGAAGGCACAAGCAGTGGCTTGCCTCCCTGTCCCTGTCTGAGCAGAATTCCACCCTGGACTTGACAAAACGCCCCAGACGTGGCTCTCACACTGAAGAAATCCCCAAAAGATCATGCTGAGAATTGAATTTTCAATCAGCTTAATGACACTTCAACATCTACATCATATCTACCTTTAAGTCGTCATGGTGACTCTGACACTGAATACTCCTGAACATGTTCCTTTCAATTTGCTTTGTGTCCCTGCCTCCTCTTTCACAGGAGACATTGTCAGGATTGAAAACCCTATGGAATGGGATCCATCCAGTRCAGACAACAGCTGCTCACAGGCTTCACTGACCTGAATGGAAAGTGGAAAAAGGTGAAAAAAGGAGTCCTGGACTGGGGAGGAAGATTAATAAAAGCAAGGTTTAGTTGCCTATAAAAGACCAGGAGCAAGAGACACAGGTCAGTCCATTCTACATGGCAGTAGTAGCAGCTCTGTTTTTTGGGAAAGAGGTAGCAGATGACACAGAGGGAGGCAGGAGCCCAGAGAAGTTTGTCCCTCTGCCCTGCCCAGCCCCAAAGCCTTGGAGATGAAGGTGGCAGCAGCCAAAGGGAATCTGACCTTGGCTCTCTTAGGTATAAACCCCATTGTCATCAAYAGGAACAGGATGTAGCATTCACAGAACTCTCCTCCTTCGGGAGCTTTGAAATAAATCAAAATGACTTTACACGACCAAGCTTGCTGCAAGCTTACATATGCTTGAAGCATCTCTTTTTTTTTTTTAAATCGAAAGATCTCTGTCTTCTTTTATTTCCTTTTTTCCTGCCATGCAGCCCTCATCTTCTCTCACTCTCCTTTCTTCTTCACATCCATTTTTCCTTTCTTCTTTCCCCTGGCTCTCCTCCAAATGTAAAAAGTCGAGAGGACGGTAGCACGAAGCTCTCCATGAGGATACCGCCTTTTATCCCGGCTCACTCCGGTGTTAATGGACAGTAGGTGGAGCACATCCACTGTTTTAAGTACCGGTGGGTTTCATAATTTTTTCCCCCTTCTCTTCCTCTGGTAAAACAATCTATCATTTCTACTGCAGTGGATCAGTAGCTGCAAGGTAGTGCAGCACTGTACAAAGCAGCCAGTCTTGTCTGGCCCTCAGCAGAGAGCACCGTGACTCACGTCGAGCCACACGGGACCCAACGCCGGCTGATCTAGACAGATTAAAATCTGGGGGAAAAGCAGTCTCTTAACAGTTTCCAGTTCTGTGCACAGCTCTTCTTTCTGTTTTGTTTTGTTTGTTTTGCTTTTATTTGTTTTCTTAAGAAAGATTGGCTCTGTGATGCCAGGCTGGGTCCAACCCCCTCCCCAGTTTTCCTGCCATTCTGTGCCAGGTCTGCAGCTTCACCATGGTTTTGCACCACTGCAGCAGCTGCAGCAGCTGAAGGGCCCTGGAATGGCTGAAAGAACATCCGAAGGCTCAGCACCAAACCCTCCATAAGCACATGGGACTGGCTTATGGGAAATCTCTGGGCAATCATCATTTCTGCCTGATGTTTCACTTTTTGTTCCCTGTTTTTTTCATGGGTCTGGCAAAAAAATAAACAATGGCAATGGGCACAGACTAGCTTTGAGACAAACAAGCCTAGAAGTCCTGTGTGCCTGAAATCTCTGATTTTTTCCGACCAGATGAGCTGCTGTAATGAAAGAAATCTTGCTACACTCCCATGCTCRAATCACCTTGGCTACATCACTCCTGTCACAGCACAGGTTGTCTCACCACTGCAGGCTTCTGCATTTCCCTGTGAGCCCTGGGCCCTCCCTTGTTCCGTGCAACCTGCTGTGACACAGCTCTTGCAGAAAAGCAAACCCAGCCTTTCCAACAGCCCAGCTGCAGAGTTTCGTGTTGGGAGGGTCTCAGCCAGCCCTTTTGGCATTGTCACTGGACTCCCAAACCAGCATCTCCTTCCCAGCAATATCCTATCCCTCCACTGAGCCTTGGGGAGCAGTGGAATTTGAAACAGATGTTTGTATTTCATATTCAGAGTATTTTCCTATTAATGGTGAGAGGTGAGRTGGTACCCTTTCCAATCTGGCTACYYGATGTTTGGCAYCTCCAGTGCAGCCCCTGTTGTGGGCACTGTGCAAATGTCCACTGGTGACTCAGAAAGGGAGTGAGGAATACACAAAGTAGGACGGGGAGCCCTGGGATGAACTCACTGGACTGAGCTAAACCTGCCCATTCCTGCTGTGCTCAACACCATCTGTCTGATTGGTCTGCTTTGAACAGACTGATTTGGTCTCTGCCTCTCTTTGTGTCAGAACCATTTTCTTGGCCTCCAGCATTCCAGCAAGGGCAAGGACAGCTTCACCAGCCAGCCCTCCACTGCACCTTGGCTGCACTCRCAGCCCTGTCCCTCCTCTGGGGGCTCACTGTCAGCTGGTGTGTGCCACCAGAGATGAGATTTAAGGGGTGTCCCTTCAGCAATCATTTAATGGTGGTACAGACAAGGGGACAATCCTACTCTCAGTTACACTGGCAAACCCCAAGAGGATTTTTGCTAAAAGCATCTTTCCTCCGCCTCTTCTCCCTCTTTCCCAAGCTCCCCTCAAGGTTTCTTGCTCTTTCCCTTGTCCTTGCAGGCGCTCTGGAGGGAAGCAGATGCTTCATCTCATGCCCTACTCTGCCAGAGAATGCCTGATCAGTGCTGCTTTTAGGATGGGACATTGAGGTGCTGCTACTGCTGCTTGAGAGGCTAGAGGAGGGGAGGCAAAAGGTGTCCAGAGAGGGGCCAAGCCTTGCTGCTGGTGAYCACTGCTGTGCCACTGCCCCTTTTCAGTGCCCTCTCCCTGCCAGCTTTGCCTGAGTGGGAGAAGGAGGCAGGGCTGCATCCTGGGCAGGTGYTCTGTGCATGGCTGGCATCCTTGGGAGCAGCCTGCCTCCCTCCCTGTGTCCTGGTGGGACTCATCCCACCCCTCCACATGTGAAATCACTGGTTTTCCTCTGCCCTGCAGCACAGCAGCCAGCAGGGAAAAAAAAACAAAAAACAGGCACGCCTGAAGGAAATGGATTAGGAGCAGCGGTCATTGCTGTGCGTGTTTTCCAGGGCTCGTTTTATTCCCTGCTGTAGTCCCTCAAATTAACAGCGGTCTGGTTATTTACATTTGAAAATTGGATGATATGCTGGACTGCTATTTCTCTATTGACTCTGTGCCGCTAATACATTTGGAAATTGTCTGCCTGCTGCAGATAGGCRCTGCCTGCTTGGAAACATTTGGAGTCCCTCTATCAGCATCGCAGAGGGAGACAGAGAAAATAGGAAAGGACATCTGATTGTTGGCGCTTACCTTCCCCCAGCGGTAATAGAACAGCGTTTGTGTTTGATACCTGCCCCYGCTGTGCACCAACAACCTGTGCTCTGCCAGCCTGAAGGATGCAAATGCTGGCTGGCATCTTTGCCCCTTCCTTTTTGGAGCTGCAGAGGCTGTAATCAGCTCATCCATCGCTGTGTGTGTCCAGAGGGACGGCTTGCTGGGGAATTTGGGTGGTGCAAGAGCTGTACCAGAGCCTGTGAGCCAGCGGGACCTTGCTCTGCCCTCAAAGTCTGAGGCCAATGGCAGTCAGCAGCGGAGGGAGTCCCGCTTTCCACCGTCCCTTCCCTCTTTCCACAGTCCCTTCCCTCTTTCCACCGGCCCTTCCCTCTTTCCACCGGCCCTTCCCTCTTTCCACCGGCCCTTCCCCCTTTCCACCGGCCCTTCCCTCTCCCCACCATCCTTTCCCGTTTTCCACCCTCCCTTCCCTCTCCCCACAGTCCCTTCCCGCTCCTCACCGTCCCTTCCCGCTGTGCCCGTACTGCCTCACCATCCCCCGCCAGGTCACCATGAGGTCTCACCGTGCTGAATTCTTGGGTTAAAGCAGAATAGGAGCTGTTTTCCTACGGCCCTGGCAGCTGTGGGTGTGGGGACAGCGTGTCCGGGAGCTGCAGGGCCGGGCGGGTTCCGTGTGACAGGGAAAGGCGTGTGGGGCAGGAGGAGGCGGCGGCGGCCCGGCACCTTCACCGGGACAAAAAATAGAAGATTTGCTGACAAAATCGATGGAGGGAGGATGAGGCACCCAGAGAGGGCGAGCAGGGTAAAAGCCTTCTGGAAAGGGCAGGCAGCGAGGAGGAGCGGGGCACAGAGGGCAGCGGGGAGCGTGGCTGGGAATGCCCGCTGTGGCTGAGGCGAGGGACCGCAGCAGGAAGGTCTCTGCTCCTCCGTGAGCCACCGCTTTCCAGGGAACAGTGTGAGCCACAGGATCATCCCCAGGCAGGGCTGAAATTGAATTACGCTTTCATTTTCTCTCTCACCCCTTCGTCCTGGTTTCGCTGCCTTGCAGACAATGCTCTTGCTGCTGCCCTGAGCAGGRTGGCTGAGAATGTGTTCCTGTCCCTCCTCTTCTGCCTCACTGGAATAAACYTTCCTGTGGTCCTTTTGGTCCTCAKTTCCYTCATCCCCTACTGCCATGGGGACAGTCCTTGTCCCTGCAGAGCTGCCATGCCATGCTCCTCAGGGGAGGCTGAGGAGGTTCCTGCCCTCCCCGTGGCACCCCAATGGCACCCCAATGGCACCCCAATGGCACCTGGTGGTATTAGGAGAAGGAAAAGAGAATCTGGAGTGAGGACACCCCCAGAACTCCCAGGACAGAGAGGGACAGATGGGGGGTGGATAAGGAGCAGTCCCCGGAGCAGGTGGGACTGGGCTGGGATGAGATGAGTGAGGGATAATTTGGAAATGACTTGGAGCATCTAGGGGAGCTTTAGGGGGATCATATGGGAACTTTTAAAGAACAAAGAGCAGAAACTTCTTGGACACCTGAAAGTCTTGGGATTTTTGCACAGCTGGCTAMTATTTGGGGCAAAGAGTTGCTTGTTTAAGAAAGAAAAGGCTTCTCTATTTCTGCTTTCTCCACTGGGATGCTGGATCCAGCACTCCAACAGGAGCAATAAACACTGACTGCAGAGGACACTCCCATTACAGGATGGTGTGAGGGTGCCATAGGTGTAGGGGCTGCCCTCCCCGTGGCTGAACACCTTGCTGAGCTGAAATGGAACAAAAAGCCACACAAACAACCCAAAATGAGGACTTCCCAGCTGGAGCATCCTCTTGTCACCTCTCTGTGAGAGACACCCTGCTCCTACCTGTGGGTAGTGAAGATGCTGCACAGCCCCGGACACTCGGTCCCAGTGCCACTCCTGGGCATCCCCCCAGGTCAGCAAACCATCAGMAGCCCTCAGATCTGCCCAAGGGCTCCAGGCAAGTGCTGGCACATAATGAAACCCTTCACAGAAAATCAGAAGTAGTTTGCAAATGATTTTCCACTCAGTCAGGAGGCTGCAGCCGTTACAAATCACGGCTGCTTCGACCATGCTTTTTTTTTGAGCTGGAAGGCCATGGGTTAATAAAAGTTTGATTAGATGTATGTATTTCTGTATAACCCCTGCTGCTTGCAGACACATCTGTGCCCCCAGCTGCTTTGCAGACTGCACTGCAATCACCAAAGGGTAGCAAAGGAACTGGGCAGGCTGCAGAAGAGAGAAAGATTTGTTGTTTGCTTAGCTGTGACTGAGGAGGATATTCCCTGTGTGCAGGCAGGTTTGATGGCTGTGTATGGCTGCATTTGGCTATGTACAATCACATTTGATGTGCTCAGGCAGACACTCACACTTCAGGCTGGCACAGCATCCTACCTACACATCGTATTAAATATTAACTGGGGGAGCAGAAATATTTTACAGCTGTTTTGTTAGCTCCTATAGTTTTAGAGCTTCTCTCTTTYCCTCTCTCTCTCACCCCTTCCCCCTTTTCCCTTTCTCCATTTCTCTCCTTCTTTCCTTTAGATTACAGGAGAAATGTCAAGCTCCAAGTAGTTTGCTCCTTGAGTTGCTGTTTGTTGCCTTTACTGGAGTGCAGCATGAAACCTGGGGTCCTGCCGTGTGTAAGAACAACTGAAGTGAAACCCATGACACTGTCAAGTGCTTAAAATTAAAATRCTGGTTTGTGCTTACAGAAATGATGTGCACCAGAGCTTAGCAGAGGGCTTCAGAGTTCAGGGAAGGATGGGGAAATCGCCCGTTAATGGATGACTGCCCTGGAAAACATCGGTTGCCTTGTGCTCCTGCCTCAGCCAGGAAAGCTCCATGTGAGCCTTTTTCATAAATTAAACTATTTCTGCCTTAAAGAGGCCTCTGCTGCAAGCACGCTGCTGAAYGAGGTGCCCCACAGCCTGTGCCACCTCAAAATTATCTTCTGAAGCACCTGGAGCCATGTGTAAACCAAAACACCTCAACTGATGAGTTGCTGTCTTGTCACTTTGCTGCCCCTGCATGTCCTCCTCGCCCCCACTTCCACCATCAGGAGGAACAGATTTGGATTTAGATTTAGATTCCTCTGTGCAAGTGCTTGATCTGGCTCCAGGGATTCCCAAACACTTATCCCTCTCAAGAAGTAGCCCCAGCCCTTCTGTGCCATCTCCCTGAGGTGTGTCTSACAATTTGGAGGCACCTCTGCAGGGGGCTTCCCAAAGTTAAGCATGTGCTGGCACACAGGCACACCCCTCCAGCAGCCACTGGAACACAAATTCATCTATTTTCTCTTTCCTATACTGAAATTCACGCTTTGTGGGAGGATGAAGATTGCAGTGAGCAAATACCCTGGTGCTGAGGGAGCAGCCCAGCCTGGGGGAAATGTGATGTGGCTTTGCTTCCAGGCTGCTGCCTCCCCTGCACCTCTGCAAATTGTGATTTGATATCACCCTTTCCTCAAACCTKCCATGAGGGCTGTAACTGCATCAATATTCCTGATAGCATCACACACGTGCTCATCCTAAGTAGGTTATCCTTCACGCTGCGCAGCTTCCAGCCTGCTCRCTGCAATTTATCGGTGGGGAACGGTGTTTTGGGAATGATCCCGCATCTCTTCTCCATGTCACAGGAAAATGTGCTGCACATAATGGATCCTACCTGCAGGATTTCTCAGTTTCTTATGCAGTAATGACACACAAAAATGTGTGCAGCTCTGTGTCTCTCTGGATCTCACAGCTTTTTAAGTGTCCATCGAGTTCACAGCACCGAGCATTTCCCTCGGTGTTTGTGACACCCAGACCATGAAAGCGCTCAGCAGAGCCACGTGGAGTTGCAAACGGGAGCTGCAGGACAGCAGGACAGACGTACAGACCCTGCTGCTCTGCCCCTGTGCTCTGGRGCCACCACCCCTGACCTGGCACAGGCACAGCTTGGTCACGGTGGTGGCACCTGGTGCCTCACAGAAGGAATTTGATGGAGCTGAGCTGATCTGGTGTTACACACTTGTGGTGACAGTGCCAAGAAAGCCGGAGTGGGGTCAGGGGTGTGGGTGATGCTGCTGTGCCAGCTCAGGACCGCTCTTCCCACAGCTCCAGAGAGAAGGCAGAGGAGGCAACAGCGAGAGGCAAAGGGAAGGGAGTACAGGAGCACTAATTTCAATAGCCTTTCTTTTGTAAGTGAGAATATTAGGTGCCTGGACTTTGGAAATGCCAGATTTAGGTGGCTTCATTAACTGARGTTAAAACTCCTTCTCCAGAAGCAAGGGGTGAGGTTTCTGAATGCCAGAAGCTTCCCACTGCACAGAGGCTGAAGATGCCACCATCACCCCACACAGACTGATCTTTTACAGTGTCACAGGAAAGGACAGAAGAAGCTGTAGGAAAGGGAACTAGAAGCAAGATYCCAACCAGCAATGCTATAAGAAGCTGTAGAAAAGGAACTAAAGGCAAAAACCCAACTAGCAATGCTATCACCTGGCCTTGGCAGCCAGGAAGCTGTAGGGCAATGAGTGTCTTTGTTAATGAAAACCCTGCCTCAACAGGCATCCCAACGCTCTGCTCTTTCTGTGGGATGCTGGAAGGCTGTGCCTCGCTCCCGCTGGCTTTTCTTGGTAGTTTAGTGCTTTGTGATTGAAGGCAGAAGGAAAAAGGTCAAATAGTTTGTATAAATTGGATGGAAGTCAGGAAGGTTATTCTGCAGGTGCCAGGCAAGGATCAAAGTTCTGGGATCATACACAGAGCATAGCTGTAGAAAAACTGAGCAAGAGAGCTGAGAAAATGTCATCTTTTCCATGGWAATGGAATCCTTCCATTGGGGTTGGGGGAATGGGTGGGAAGGCCACCAGAGCACAACAGGCAACAATCTGGAAAATACAATACCCAGCAGTACATGCCATAATGAAACAGCTGCCTTAGCAATAACTGAGGTGAGCTGCTTCATGGCTGTGACTTCTTTTCTCATACAAAAGCAAAAAAATGCCCTTTTATGGCAGGAGAAATCAGAGGTGTCTCTTGCAACCCGCTGCTGAAGGAGTTTTCTTCTAAACCACAGAACCATCACTATTAGTTTTTCACAGGTAATTACTCACTGCAGTTAATTTGGAGCCATATTTGAGATGAAATGGAGAGATATCCTGTGTTACCCTTTCCCCCTCAGTCTGCCTTGGCATTATTACCATTCCCTGCTCTGGTGCCCATAGCAACAGCCACTCCAGTGCCCCGAGCTGCTGATGCCTGACATTTGTCCATCTGGGCTTGTCACCACGGGCTGTCCCTGATGGGGATGGCACATCCCTAAGCCTCTCCATGCTGGGGGTGGGTGTAGGTGAGCAGCAAAGTGCCTTCAGTGCCTGATTTCCTCAATCTCATCCTCCAGGTTTGGCTGCTGGATCTGCAGTGAGCCTTTCTGTGAGCTGCAGATACCCACGAGCACATGGGATAGCAGCTTTCATCTCTTTAAGAATAAAAATGAAGCAGGTCCTGGAGTGAAGTGCCTCCACAGGACATGAGCCGTGCAGTTGCAGCTCCCTTTGGAAGCAGAGTCCTTTGGGCTGCCTTTGGCAGTCACAGTTCACAGGAAGGTTGTGCAGCCTTGTTGGTCATGTGGGCCAACACAAATCCCAGAAGCAAGCAAGGTGACAACCTCCGTTCTTAAAAAAAAAAAAAAAAAGCAAATAAATTCCCCAAGATCTTCAAAGAAACAAAACAGGGGCAAAAAAAATCACCTAAACAATTAAAGGAGAGCCAGCATACCTTCCTACAGACATTGTAACAACCTGCATCAGTATTTTTTTTTTTTTTTAAAGGAATCTCCCACTGAAAGTCTTCACTGTTAGAGACAYTGAGATTTAGAAAAGATAGAAAATCAAGCCCAAGGTTATGAGGGAGGAATGGAACCCCAGGCCTACGTGTTCCTAAGTGCACGTAGAGCAAGCAGAGAGCCCAGCAGGAATGGGAGATAGGGGCCAGAGGGGCAGAGCCTGCTCTGTAAGTAAAGCTGTGTATTGGAAGAGGCACAAAGGAAAATGTTAATGAAGCACGAAAAAATGAGACTCAGTAGGCAAATTAGTGGAGGGGAATAAAAACCTCAGCAGGAGGAAAGGCAACACGGAGCGTTAAGCAAATGAATTGCACTGGAAGGGATCCCTGGATCAGGTTTGTGGTGAGATGTTGTTCATGGGGTTTGTTAAAAACAGGAGGGGAGAGGGGGTAATGAGGCACAGCCCTGCAGTGTCAGCCACGTGATGGGGAGCTCGGGGTGGCTCTGATCATGGGGGATTTTGGCAGCAGTGTGTACCAGAGTGGGGTGGGAATGGGGCATCCCTGTCACCRAGGGTGAGGCTGGTGCTGTGGAGCTCCATTCCACTGTGCTGCACATGAGGATGGAGTGGGATGGGGATGGAAGTGAGGATGGGTGCAGGGACAGGCAGCCTGGCTGGGACAGGGCAGTGCCTGATGGTGACAGCGCAGCCTTCAGCTGTCAGGCACTTCAGCACAGCCAGGCCACCACATCAGGAGCAAAGTAYGGGTGATGGCCAAGTAAAAGGCAACATGTTTTTGTTGGGAGAGATAAAGTATCTTAAGGATAAGAGAACTTTTAAAGGAACCCTTATATACTGAAAAAAGCAGGAGGTAGAGCCCCCCTTGTACCACGTTCACAGCGTCTGATAAAAGCTCACTGTGCCGCAGCTTTGCAGTAGGAAAATAGGAAGCCCTGGGGTGTCGTGTGAGTACCTGCAGCTAAAAGACCTAGAGATGCAAATGGTCTTTTCCCTTCCTGTACTGTTTTGACTTTTAATTTTTGTTAATGTAGAAGAGGAAGCCGACAAAAACAGGTAGAAAGAAACACATGCACGRTGAGCCATTGAAAGACAGCGGCGTTCGCCTGCCTGCAAGGTCTTGCTGAAGAAAGGCTTTGAGCTTATCAGTGAGGTTAAAAAAAAGTGGGGAGGGAAAGGAAAGATGAAAGAAGCTAAGTTATAGGCTTGATGCTTTTATTATCTTCTGCCAAGGCTGGAAGGCCATGCCAGCTCTGCCAGGTGTTTCAGAAGAATAACAAAAGCAGGCATTAGATTGAGCCAATGTGCTTACGGCCACTTCCTTAGGAATTTAAATTCCTGAAGAAACTTCAGCAACTGCTTCACAAAGTACTGCTCTGCTGCTGCAAAACACAGGCTGTTATAATTTAACATAAAGCTGAATTAATTGTCAAGCACATTGTCAAGCTTTATCTATTTTGACACAACCAATTCTGTTTGGTTTTTTTTTGGGGGTTTTTTTTTTTTTTTAATTGAATGGTTCACAGGCTCAGCACAGCAAAGGGCTTGTGTGAGCATGTCTGGGGATATGTGTGAGCATGGATCTACACGCACACACACACACTTGTGTTTCATGCCTCTGTCTGTGTGCATTCTGGTGTGTATTAATGTATCTAGCATTTATTCTAACATGTCTAATATTTTCTAATTTCTAATCACATATTTGTGGTTGGTAGGAAAAACCCCAGTAGTTTCATGTCTTATCATCTGCAGCTGGTTGCAGCCTTTATCTAAACATTCACTGTGGGATGCAGCAGGGAATTATGYTGGCAACTGCCATTAATCTTCTGTGTGAAAAGAAGCATCTCCTACATCAGTGCTAGAATAAACCCATTTGTCTGGTGAATGAGGCACAACTAAAAATTACCCTGATGCAGAAGCAAAAATCCTCTCATGATGGTATTTTTGATTATGTACTAGTCCACCACAGGCCATCAGGAGGGGCATCTTTGGTGCAAACTGAACAGCAAGGAGTTTGAACAGTTTTAATTGAACAGTTTTAGTCTTATTTTGGGACATGGTACCCGGTCTGAAATTGCTCTTACATCACACAATGTTGCACCACCAGTGCATAAAATACATCACCAGTGTATAAAATACCCTCCTGTAAATCTCTCTGTAGAGACAGCACCTGACTTGTGTTCCCCCAAACACTTTGGGGTTCCACTCTGCCTCTTTTTCCCCTAAATGACCACAGCCCCACAGAGGTGTAACTGGTGGATTTATGTAACCTGTCCTTGAGTTCAAGAACACATATAATAATGTGTTCTTAAAGAGCCTCATCTTATTTAGTGTGATTGTTAATGGTCTGAAAGAGGTTTTATCTCCAGAATGGCACTCTGTGTTGTTGGTTTGGGTCATCAKGTAGAGCATGTGGGAAAGAAACAAATACAGGAATGCTGAGTGAATTAACAGAATGTCTTGGTTTCCTGTTATAGAATTAGATGTATATAATTCTCTCTCTCTCTTTTTTTTTTTTTTTTTTAACTAGCTGCAAATTCAAACATACCAATAGATTGGTGTGAGGATGCTGTTATTCCCGGAGAAGATTTTTTTTAAGAAAAAGAACAACCTCTTCCATTCAGCAAGAAAGACAATAAAATACTGTTGTGCTTTGTTTTCTTTCCCTCTATCTGTGCTTAGAGGGGTGAGAGAGAGTAAAGTCTTACAAGCAGTGAGTTGYTTATGTCAGCAAATAGGGAGAACTTGCTTGGACTCAGACTCAGCTTTTTACAAGCATGTGCCAGATATTAAATAAATGGCATATCCATTGTAATGCTCAGATAATGACAACAAAAAGAAGCCTTTACACCTGGTAAACAATTGCCAAGCTGACTAATATGAGCTTGGGCTGGCAAGCAGTAGGGCTTTAGGCATTAGGCTGAAAGAGCACCTCATATTTTTGAAGTCCCACAGTTCACTTCTATATCTCCAAGATTTCCTTAACTTTCATCCCTCCCTTAACCACAGGTGATTTTATAGCAAGTTTTTGGCACTATGAGCTACTGCTTATTTGCTGCAGTCACATTGCTCAGCTGGTGAGCAGCGTTATCGGCTTATGGGGTTCATGTATGGAAATGTTACACCTTAGTTGGTCTCAGCAGGCCCATTTTTCTTGCACAGATTTATGGCACTTTCTAGCAAGTTGATGTGCTTGCTCAGAGCCGAAACAAATTCCTGGTGAGCCTGAATCAAGAAAAGGAAGATTTATTGTTTTTTAGCCTGGCTGCACAGGTGTGCCCCGGGGCAGCCAAAATRTGTCAGAGCCAGTGAAGTGCCCACTGCTGCTCCTGCACCTTTGCAGGGGGATGAGATCCTGTCCAGTGGGGTGTCAGAACTTCAGCTCCACCCTGCACAAAGGTGGCAGCTGYCCTTCCCTGCAGGGCACCCTGGTGYAAAAGTGACTGATGGATCAGCTTTGAGGCTGCCACCGGGCAGGGAGTGCAGGGTGGGTTTGGAAGGGTCATGTTTCCTGCAGCACTCCAGGCGCTGTGCCTGCCACACGTGCCGAGGCTGGGGATGCTGTGCTGCAGGCACCACCATGGAGTCAGTCATACACATTTCCAGCTGCAGACCTTTTCTGCATCCTGCACACCACTGCTTTCCCTCTTTTCCCCCATCCTAGCTGAAAAGACATGAGTTTTTTTCCACTCAGCGTAGCTGTCCTCCTCCCTGGTTTCTYCTGCCCCATCACTGCAGCAGAGCAGAACTGCCCACATAGCCCCATGGGGCTGGCAGGGGCATGGTGGGCTCCCAAATTACAGCAGCAAGCCCGGGGATGGGCTGGGCAGCACTCACTGGCTGAGAGATGGCAATCAGGGGCCGTGCAGCCAATGACCAGCATGTACTGCCCTGAGCTGTGAAGGTCTGACACTGAGCTGGGCAGTGGGGAGCAGATATGTGTGACTTCATTGAAAAGGGAACCTCCAACCCCTGCAGTGTGGCTAACCTGGCTAACAGAGCCTTAGGATTTCCATCCATCCATCCATCCATCCATCCATCCATCCATCCATCCATCCATCCATCCATCCATCCATCCATCCATCCATCCATCCATCCATCCGTTGAAAAGGTAGAGCAAAGACTGTGAAGTCTGTAAGTAAGTGGCAGACAAAACCAAAGAGAACTGATCTTCTCCTCTGTCCAGAAAACAAAGGAGATGCACTGACCAGTAAATAACCTTGTCCTTAAAATAAGGAGGATATTTCACTGAAAATACACAAGGAAAACATTCCCAAGAGCCACTCAGAAACTCCAGGTTTTATTGATGGAATGTTAGGGATTGTAAATCGTGGCGTTGCAGGTGTGAGGGAAGCGAATAGAGCCGTCCTCCCCCTTGGTTAATTGAATTCAACAGAGTCATCACTGGGGGCTGCTGTGCTTTGTGGATTGCACAGCCTTCAGGGGAGACTTCAGCACAGCAAGGCACACACTGATTCCTGTAAGTAGGAGTGAATCCAGAGTAACTCGAGTCTGGGAGAGGAGATGTGGGATGTGTATTTATTTCCTTGAGTGAATGAAATGAGAAAATTCCCACCTTCTCCTTCAGTGTATCATCAAAATCATAGTCAAGCATATGCTGGTTTTGCCTTTGTGTTTTATTATTTTTCATCACATTCTTTCTGTCACCAAAAGGTAGCTCAGAGACAGCATTGTGACACAGCTGAGTGGAGTCTGGGTATCAAAACCCACACATTTCCTCAATAAGGGAGAAGTGTGATCAGTTCTCTCTGATGGAAACACACACTTCCCCAAGCCCCAAAGAGGCTTTTCCTAACTTTATGCCTGGTGGCAAGAAGACTGTCAAGTGTTGGACTCAGTCAATCTGGTCTGATGGTCCTGCCAGGGATCAGGCACAAAACGTAGGGCCGACAAAACCCCAAAAGCTTGGGGAGAATGGGAGGTTCAACAACTTCAAAAACCCAAACCAGGGAGAGCTGAGGCACTGAAGTGCTGCCACAGGGAATTTTGGGCAGTGGCAATGTGACAAGGATTGCTGGAGAATGTGCTGGGCAAGGGCTGAACCTCCACAAAAACTCCTGCACTGTTTATAACATAATTGCGTGCTTTATTGATATACACAGTAAAGCAGTATATAATACAATAGTAAGGCATATATTTGGTGAAATTTGGTATGTTGTGAAAAAAAATGCAGTAAAACAGAAGTTTATAAAAATAATTAGTAAATGTTACAGTGTTGGTGTTAAAACACAATATATTATGATATCCAAGTAATAAACCAGTACCGAGTAACGATGAAATAACATGCCATATGGTATTTATGTATTCAACTACACTGATTATGTTTTACAGTTTAATACTTTGTCATTATAAGGAATATGAAATAATTCCCAAATTATGCTTAAAAAAGCAGCAATAAAGCTTTCAACTTTTTAAATACTTTTTGACAGACTCACTCCAAAACTAAGATCTAGAAAGTAAAACAAACAAAACAAAACCCTGATGAAAACAATCGTGCAATCTGTTTTTCCTCCATAATTTTTCTGAAGAGAAGGTTTAATGTATAAGGGGGGAAAGAAGAAACCCATCTCTCTCTCAAATCGCAATTTAAACCTTCTGATAAAAAAGGCCATGAGAAATAGTGAGGGTTCCTATTGTAATCAAGTGTTAAAAAAGCTCTTTATTAGTAAAGCAGAGGTTTGGGGGGATTGTACTTGTTTTTGTAAATGATTTACATTGTTATTACTTAAACAATGAGACCTGGTCACACAATGGACACGTGGTGATGATGTAACATTGTCATATGTAATTGTCAGGAACACCACAAAACCAAAGTGAGGTAGAAATAGCATGAGTAGCCATGTTCAATGTTAACTAGCATTCAAAATAAAATCTTTCCCAAGTTTAATTACACTTCATACAAGAAGAGGTAACAGATTTTTTACTCTTGCAATATAAAGTCAGATGGTCATGTTTCTACGTATTTTAAGGTAAAATTAAAAGCTGGTTAAAAAAAATGAAGTGGTAAAGCTTTTACTGACAGCACCTCATACCCAAACCTCTCTCTCACGAGCTGCAGTCATGCTGGCTAATCTGTTTCTTTATCAGCTCTTCTCTTTCTCATGTTATTGTTAATTGTGCTGGGGTTACTCATACAGAGAAATGGGGAAGGAATACGGGGCCTTTGTTTTGGTGATAAATACTCTTGGAGCAGTGTGACTACCTTCACCTGATCACCTTTCGAGGCAAGAACAGCAGTAACTCTTCCACAGCCTTTCCCAAAGGCCACTGTCAGCACCACAGCTCCTCAGGACCGGCTGCTGCAGCAGAGTGAGACACCAGGGTGAGATACCCAGAGTGAGAAGCTCTGGGCTCCTCTGCCCCAGGGTCGAGCAGCTTCACGCTCATCAGCAGCCCTGGGAGCTGTTCAGTGCTCTGGGGGGATCCACTTGTGCTTTGGGTCAGAGCTGACCCCACAGGGGCTGGGGGAACGTGTCCCTCTGCTCTGCTCTGCTCTGCTCTGCAGCAAAGGTGACACAGGAGGGACAGAGAGCTGTCCCCAGCCCTGCTGACCCACCGGCCACCAAGCCCCAGGGCACAAACCAGTAAGGCAATGTCTATGTTCCTTTATTAATAGTATCCAAGAATTTAGTCAGCAGAGGAAACACTGGCACACAGGATGGTCATTAAATTCTTTCCTTTCCTTCCTTCTTCTGAATTTTCTTTATTTTTATTTTTTTTTTTTGTTTTTTTGCAGGCTCTGTCATGTAATGTGCTCTTTCATTTAATTATTGCAAACTAGCTGTGTAATTGCTAGTTGCTGTCCAAGATCAGGACAGTAAATCATGTAATTCTTAATTTTATTAGAAAGATATGACATAACTACCTTCATTGGAAGTTCAGGTTTTTTGGTTATTTTTTCTAAGCCAGCCCTAGTCAGACAAAACCAATGAGAAATGTAAGGTAGCTGTTTTGGTGTCACTGCAGGAAATACTTTTTTTTTCTTTTTGATAGGCAAGTAAAAGAACACAGGACATGAATCTCTCTGATGCAGTTACAGAGCTGAAATGAAACTAAACAAATGCACTGCCTCAGTATATTTTTTTGTGTTTTTTTTTAAGGGGGTTTCTATAAACAATTATTTTTATAAAGCACACTTTAGTTTACAATCTTTCATTATAACTGTTATAAATTTTTTTTTAAACAACCCGAAATGCGTTCCATATAAAGAAATGGCAAGTTATTTAGCTATCAAGATTTTACATGTAGTTTTCTTATAATTTTTGTACAATTGCATAGACGTGTAAAACCTGCCATTGTTAACAAAACAGTAACAGACTTAGGAAACTACTGAAATCTACAGTATAGTACCACTACCCTTCACAAAAATATAGATTTGTTTTCTTGTAAACTCTTACAGTCTAATCCTCTTTGTAGTATGAATATTATAAAAACCATGCGGAACGCCTGAAGTTGTAAAACACATCTTGCTATTCTAACACCTTGTCGTCGGTCATCACGGTCACTAAGGTTTCCATTGCTCTTCCCAGGTCGTCTGCCATGTGGAAAAGGCTCCCTACATTGTGGCCTGAAAAAGAAAGTCAGAGAGGGAATTAAATGAAGAGGACACAGCAGCATGTTGGTAGGAAAACTGTACAGATCTGTCACTCTCTGTGTGCTGCTCGCTGCCATCCCCAGAGGAGACTCCAACAGTCATTAGCCAAAACTGCCAAGGGTGCAGAACATTTTATCAGCAATACTGGCTTGAATGGCTATGGCAAACCATGCTGGCAATAAACCACCACCCCCCATGGTGATGAAGCTTCATTATTATCAATGTTCACCAAAACATTATTATCAATGTTCACCAAAAGCAACAATCAATTCCATTGGCATCACAGAAAAGCTTCTGACTGATGCTGCATTGAGCATTCAATGTTCTGTCAAGGAGAAAAAGAGAAACAAACATATCAGCAGTAATTAATTAAATCATTAAAGCCAAAAGGTCCCAGCAGGATACCTGCAAAGATAGATATACTGATGACCAAACTAGGCAGCTCAGCATTCAATCATTTTAAAAATAACCTTTCCTTTTTGGACAACAGTCCAGCAGAAACAAAGATGCCACAGGTATCATCTAACTACTATGCAGTGGTTCCCTTATGCATTTTCCCTCACCCATAACCACTCTGGGGCCCTAAGGTGGTACAACCACAACCTCCTAAAAAGAAGTGATGAATAAACATACAGTGCAATTCTGGAGATGAAATCTGCAACTTCTCACACTCATGTCATCAGTGCAGCAAATGGTGATGAGCAGTAAGAAATGGCATCATCTTCAGTTAGAGACCAAGTAGACTTGAGGATGGGGAGACTGAACTGCCCAAAACTGCCATTTTAGCCCCTGGCACACCCTGTCTGGTCTCCACTGCTGTTCAGCAAAGTGTCTCTCTCTTGCAAGTCCTGTGTGAGATTTGCAGATCTCTGTGACTGTCTCAAATACCCTCTGGCACCTCAAATGACAGAGACAGCATGGTTTAAACAGCTGGACCTTATCTGGAGTCCCCCTCCTGAAAAAATATGACTGGAGAGGGAATATGACCAAGATCTGGGTACCCTACAAGATGAGTGTCCAAACCAAGGACTGAATGTTCAAGGTTTCTTGCAAGGACAAGGAGGAAGGAGCAGACAGAAGGTTTTAAAACAAGCAGAAGGAAATTATGCTCCACACAGCACATAACTGTATTACTGAACTCACCGCCACAGGCTGAAGTTGAGGCCAAAAACATAAATGAGTTAAAAAGAGGAGTTAGAAAATAATCGCTGGAGGAAGATTTATTTACATGCAAAGAAGTACACGTGACCTCCAACTCAAGAAGACTCCATGCTGCAGAGTGCCAGCAAGAGCATTTATAACAGGTGAAGTATTACTCAATAAAATTGTACATCACCCTGGCCTGAGGGGCATTGATTTACTCTCTGGGAGCACTTGTGATAGAGTATTTGTCTGGAGACACACAGGAAGTGCCATCCCATCTGCCCACAACTCCTTCTACATTCACCTACTAGTTTTTTAAAGTTGTTAGATTTTTCTTTTCAAATTTGGCATTCATTACACAAAACCAGGCTGGATCTCAATGAGAACTATTCAAGAAACTGCCCATTTGACAGTGAGCTGTGCTGTGACACAGCTTGCCGGATATCAGTATAAAAAAATACGTGGTTTTGGTATCTGGTGACAGTGTGCTAACTGCACTAATGTGCTAAGAAACAGATGCATCAATCAGCAATTTCATCCATAAATCATAAATGTATAGCCATCCTATTCATCTGAAGCAAAACCTTGTAATTTGTTCATCAGCATGACAAGTAACTACGCATGAAAGATTCCTGCCAAGTTCTGGTCAAAACATAGTTTATTTTAAAGTAAATGTATCCTACCACATTTATTTTAGAGGTAAGTGATAATCTCTGTCACTGGCATCATTCAGACTGAGATCAATCCAGCAACTTACACCATCACAAGTGAAAATCTGACAAAGCTATTTGAAATCAAGAATATACAGGATGTGCTTGTACAAACTGAAGCACTGGACTGCTCTACTTGCCCAAAGCTCTGAATGGCTTTATGGGAACACAGCCCTCTGGCATAACCAGAGTGGTGCTGTGACTGGGTAGCTGTGAGAGGCTGACCATGGGGTCATGGGCTCTCATTCAGATTTATTGTGATCTATTGTTCCTGGGAAACTCCAGGGCTCTTCAGGATTTCAACACTGTCCATTCCCAGGAAGACAGATCACCCTTTTGTAGGCTTAGAACAACCCAAACTGCTAAACTGCATCCTCAGAAATTAATATTATTTTGTTCTGCCAATAAAGGGCAGATCCAGAAAGAATAACTTCAGCCAAAAACACACACACAAAAACTTTCAGATGTATGCCACAGCAGGTATAAACTGTTAAATTGTTCAGGCAATTAGAAGATCCAATTTATGGATCCACAAATCCCTAGGTACTTCTTAATACCTAAAAATTACAGAAATGTCTGACAGTATTTTTTTTTTCTTTTCTCTGTTAATTGATACATATTTTTGAAATAGCCATGCTTCAAATCTGATCTCCCTCCTCAAAAGCTGCACAGATGCAAGGAAATACAGTTCCCTCTCCCATACAACATCCACACTTCCTCTCTAGCACAGGTCTTAATTTCCTCTGCATAAAAACTGAACAATTGTGTGTTCTCCGGAGCTGTCTGGGTTCAGAGCTCAGAGCAGGACCATAAAGCACGGCTGACTGCAGTTTGTGGTGACAGCTGGACTGAAAATGCAGCAGCAGGGGGACCACAGTCTCTGGGACAGGTTTGGGATGGCAGGACAGGTCAGAGGAGCAGGTGATGGCTGTGCTCCAGCTACACCAGTGGGGATCCTCAGCTGGGTGTCACTGCACTGCCAGCAGGAATTTTGCCTCTTCTGGACGTGGGAAAAACAGCCAGGTCAATCGAGACTGCAAAGAGCTGAGAACAAAATATATTATAATATCCTGGTACTGTGTGTGCAATGAGTGCACCCCTTTCTGTAATGTCTGTACCTAAATTAGTGCTCAAGTTCTCTGCTTCCATAGGGCTCTGCTGCTCCCACTGAATGCTGCTCACTCACCATTTCTAGTTCTGAAATGTAGGACATTGACATTTTTAATTAAGAAGCAAATGACAGAAATACTGCAATACTGTCCTAAAAGCACTTAAAAAAAAGACAAATCAGAACTTTCCAWTATTATTCATATTTCTAAAGTAACRTCATCAAAGAAGGCATTAATTCCATTTTTTTTTGACTGAAGCTGAAAAAGTCTTCACCATGCTTGGGGCACTGAAAGGTTGAAAAATGCTTCTGAGTAAGAAAAAAAGTAGCAGACACTTTGAAATGCAGCAATAAAGCTCAAAATGGACATAGACAGTATTAACTTCAACTTATAAAATCCACAGCTGCCATTTGCTTGGGAAGCAGAAGACACCTCTTTCTGCAGACATTAACTACATCACTTCTGGTCACAGAGAATGCTGTGTTTCACATCTGCTGAATTTGCTTTAGAGACTCATGGAATTAAGGCCCATGGGTGTGGGCACAGGAACAGAATACCAATCTTATACTACAACTTGTCAGAGAAATAAATGTGGAGCATTCAGACTTGAAAGAGTGGACAGAAAATAAATTGGGAAATCCCAACACAGTGCAGTGCCTTTTCTAGCAGAAGAGATTTCTAACCCTTTCCTGACAAAAGGAAAATCCTTCCTGTGGGAGACTTGGATTTTGATACCCTTATTCATATTGAGTAATGCCAAGAAATCCATGGGATAACACACAAAGACAATACCTAATGTGCGTAACGGGATCAAAACCTGGACAGGAGGGTTTCAAACCACATGATCTGCCTTTGCACAAAGAGATTCACACCTAAAGCAAAAGCTGTTCTATACCTCAGCTCAAACACTTCAAATCCACATGGACAATTGTGTTTTATATTCAGCTCTGCAAGTTACCAAGGCTCCTCTGGAACCATCAGTGAGCACAAACTCAGCCAGAGAGCAGAGAGTGATTCACTGAAGTCAACTTTTTAAGCTGCTGGAATCTGATCAGGTAGAAGATGGGTTTTTTTTTTTGTTTTTTTTTTTTTGTTTTTTTTTTTTTTTTTTTTTTTTTTTTTTTTTTTTTTTTTTTTTTTTTTTTTTTTTTTTTTTTTTTTTTAATTACTTGTATCAGATATACCCTCTGCAGAAGTTGTTTTGAGTAATATGTGTAAATATAAATGAGGATAGTGGACATCAATGACCTGTTTTGCTGAGTGGGAGGACAATTCTCAGAGTGTATGAGCTGAGAACAAACAGGGCTGAATGTGAAGTGTTTTCCATAAAATTTCTGGATTGGTACAGTCTGCTGATGCTGTCTCAAGCACCCCTTTTGATCCATATGAGAGGACCAGCCATTTGGGGACAGACTTCACCTGCACCAAAGATCTTTTATCATGGAGAAGCTGAGCCTGTCCCAGCACCTGCAGCCAATGCAGAGAACCCTGTATTTCAAGGCAGCACATCAGGACAAATCCAGGCTTTCCCAGGGTAGACTGGGGGTTCACAGCAGCTCTGCCAAGAACCCCAATGCCCTGAGTTTGCAGCAGCCCCTCCCCTGCACCAGCAGAGCTTTGCAAACCCTTCAATTCCTGCCTCACCCGCACCGACCGTCTTCTGTGCGGAAAGGTCATTTCACAGCTACTGCAGCTGCACTCAGGCAGTCACTGAATATTTTATCTTTAATAATAATTTTCGCTAGAAATTTGTCTTTCAAACGCTGGATATGGCTGGCGAGTGAAGAGCAGCTTCAGAGAGGAAAAATCAAGGCTCTCTGGAAATGCTTTCAAAGGAGCTGTGACAACACAGCGCGAAACGTTTCCCTCCGTTAATGAGCAGCGACACACAAATTCCAAAACCCATTCTGCATCAAACCAACCATGTCCAAAGTGCACAGTGAAAACCACGGCCCATTTGCATTGCTCAACACAGCGCTGTGGAGCTGGTGGATGTTAGTAGCATTCTTCATTCTGCAACAGTACATCAGGAAATTAAAACACCTGAATCTCTCATACCTCTCAACTCTCACTGTTCTAAGGAAATGTAAAAAAAAAAAGCTATTTAATCACTGGAGACGATGGTTGGTCTATTGGCACATGTAAATACAGCTGTGAGTCTGTAAGCAGAACAGCAAGAGACCCCAGTCTCCCTCGTTGTGCTTACACACAAGAGCAACAGAACATAAGTCAATGACTGCAGCGTATTTACTGACAACATTTATCATTCAGAGGCTTAATTTCAATGCATTCTTTTCTCCTCCCCATTCTTGATTTTCCACCTCTGGGAGGGTGCAACAAAACGCAGATCCCTGAGCTGACAGTGTCTCCACTGAAAGTTGAGAGGTACACCACTGTTACAGCACACATGGGGAATGCACTCAGCAAAACCAAACAAAACCCAAAGCAAAATGAAACCACCCCCACCCTTCACCAAACTCAAGCAATCCCGTGCTGTGTCACAAGCATGCTGGGCACAGAAAGCAAGCTGTGACAAACAGAAGCCATGGCAGTGAGCCTGTGTCTCACTAACCTCTCTCACTGGCTTTCCAGGGGCATTTCTTCCTTTAGGAACAGAGAGAGGAAGTGAAATAAATATCAGAAAGGGAAAAAAAAAACCACACATGAATATATATTATATACACTTCAATTTTCATTTAGAAATTTAACATTTAAAAAGATGCATTTCTGCTTAAACAAAGACTGAAAGTGCACTGAAATCCACTGATGATTCTGAGCTGATTTACTCAACAACAGTTCTGTAACCCGTGGCTTGGTTTAACCTCTCAAAAACACTTGAGAAAACTACCAGCACCAACTTACACACCTTTCAGTTGAAAATAAGGACTGCAGGCAAGATTTCTGAGCACCCTAATTTCCACAATTTGAATACTTCTAGCAATCAGTGTAGAGTGGTAAAAAAACATTTTCCTCCAACATCAAATGAATTTATCCAGACACTTTACATTATATTATGGCCTACATACATCGAGTCATGCACTGATACACATGCCCATGTGAACACACACATTTCACACCTAGAGAAGTACACTGGAATGAAGCATGCTCACATTCAGGATAAATATATTTCAAAATATGTCTGCAACATGTTGACCTGCAAGCATGGTAAAGCTGAGGGGATGGGGGAAGAAAGAGAGAAAAGAAGTTCAAGTAAAAAGGGAAAAAAGAGGAAGTTCATGTTGAAGTACTATCAAAATGGACTCAATAACGGGTTTAGCTGAAAAGATGTTCCTAACAAGCCTTCACAGAAGCCATACTTTGATCATGCAGATCTTCTCCAACACTTCTCCTAGTGGCTTTTTTTTTTTTTAAAAAAAAGGAAAGACATGCATTAATCAACAGCAGAAACACTGCCTTGCCCTCCTTCCCACCACCAGCCAGGAACAGTAAGATGCTGTCACTGTCACACTACTGCCAGCACTGCCATGGCCAGACCTGCAGTCCTGGGTGAGAAAGTCACTGCAGCAGGTGCTGTCCAAGAAAGAGGATGACCTTTGCCTCAGAGCTGCTGTAAAGGATGTAATTTTAAACAATGTGTGGGACATCGGGGAGAGGGACAGACASAGGGGAGAACACACCAGTCAGCAGAACAGTAACCTGATTGCTGTCGAGTTCTGCTCCGTGGCAGCCTGCAGGAGAAGGGAAGACAGGCAATAACCAGCTTTATGGGTATTTTACAAGTTGCAGAACAAGGGCCAACAGCAGAGCAAGGCTGAGCAGAGGCAGTACAGGAGAGGAGGAAAGGGCAGAGGAAGGAATGGCATCACTGACCAGCACGGGCCTGAGCCATGGCTCCCACCAACTCCAGGCAATGGGAAGGGCTGGGGCAGCCTCTGAAGGGCTGGACAGCAGTCACCATTCACTGAACAGAGGAAATTTTAGTCCATTCCTTCCCCTCTCCCTCTCCCCAGCAACATAATTCCTATTAAAAATAACAGTAGGTTTGACAGCAACACGCTCTGCATGTGGGTTTTTATTCTGCTCCTAAGAGAAACCTCGACCCCAGTGATGTCTGTGCCACACGTGCTGGTGCTGCACAGAGGTGCCAGGGCTTGATGGCCAGGAGAGGGGTCACTTCAGCTCTCAGGACTCCATCCCACAGGCCTGCCTACCCTTCTAGCACTTACACGTGTGTCTACACAGCCTGAGACCTCCCCTGGCACTTTTATCAGGAGTCACAAATTCCTTAAAAAATGCCTTCCAAAAAGGGGGATGAGAATCACCAATATAAATCATGTAAGAGAAAAACCTCGGAAAGGAAGATACAAAATCTGCTGCATACTTTGGTCATTTTCTGAGGAAGAACCCCCTGGTTTAGCAGGTCAACTTAAAGACCCCAGAAACTGCAGCATAGCACAGCCTGGTTTGAAAGAGTCCTGGGGCAGGAATGGGACCCAGCAGGAGATTTGAGTGGGGTCCACAGTTTACCTTGGGTCAAGAAGAGAAAAGGAACTGCCTACAGGCAAAATATGGAGGTTTTAAGAAACGCCTTCCTGTCTGCACAAGCACCTACAACTGCAGTGTTTAAATTAAATGAGACAGGCTGGATTCTGCTTGAAAATGAATGCATTTAAAGGTAACTGGGAGAGCTCAGCACCACACAAAACAGCTGGTGAGGACAGTCTGTGGTGAGTAATCAGCTCTAGAATTTGTTAAATGCAACGAAGATCCGCGCTACTACAGCAACAGCTAATTTCATCTAGAGGAAGATTAAAAAGGGTTTAATGGATTTTACGTTATTTTCTTCTTTGCATATGAATGAATGCGCATTTCTAAGTTTTAAGGCAAGGAGTATGATTTGGCATAAATTGCAGAGGAAGAAGATTGTCTGTATTGCCGCAGTTCTGAAAATTTGTGTTCTGTAAGGCATCAAAATACTGATACGTAATCCGTGGGTGCCTAATTATCTATTATCCCCACTCAAATCAACATTTCCTGCCCTTACAAAATAGAAGAATTTTTCTTTCTTTTTTTTTGGAAAGCTACATGGCATTGCATCACAGGCAAAGGTACACAGCAAGTGACCACATCAAACCTGACGGCAGAGGCACAACACAAACTTCATGCAGGAGTCTCTCAAAACGAGAGAGCACAAAGCAACTCCTGCACTGCCCCTCTTACTGAGCTCAGGAAAGGGACAGGCTGCATAAAAGGGAGATCTGGGTCTGCAAACAGCCTTTATCTCAAAACAAAAAACTCTTCCTTTAACTTTTGTTAAATCTATTAGCATATTTTCAGTTTACATTAGACCTGGGCATTATAAAACAGGGAATACCTAGTCCTCCCCACCACTATCCCATGTGCAGAGAACCTCACCCAGATCAATTCTGTTGTGCCACAGGGACAATCACGGATCTCAGTCACCTGTGGTGGGGTGCAGAACTGTTGCTTTGAAAGGCCAGTTTTTAATAATGACACACACACAGTTAAGGGGATAAAAAGGGTTTTACCTTGGTATTTGGGATTCTAGGTGCACAACTTGATGGCAGAATGCACACCCGTGTACAGCACGGGTACAAGTTTTATAGGTTTCAGGAATTAGCATATCTATCTAGGATTCCCCAATAAGATACAAGTTTTATAGGTTTCAGGAATTAGCATATCTATCTAGGATTCCCCAATAAGAAACTTCACAAATGCAGTAATGTCTCCCTATTCTAATGAATCCCCCCAGATGAGGCAGAGCTCAGTTTACACAAGATGTTCTGGACAGAAGGCTTCACCCAAGGCTGAGCTCGGGTTTAAGATAGCACAGGGCACACTGAGCCCTTCCTCAGGATGTTTGGTCTCTCTGCCCAGCAGAGCTCCTAAACTAAGCTGGAATATCAAGCTTCAGGAATTACAAGCATGTGGGCTAAGGGGTACAGGTGGATGTATAGAGGGTACAGAAGCATAAAGGGAAAAGCAAAAATCATCAGGCATCAGAACCACAGCACAGAAAAGGTGACACAATCCAGCAGACACCAGAGTGTCTCAGCTGGAGGCATATTTCCAGAATACTCTACAGTATTGTAACTCCACGGTACTCTTCCACTGACTCAGTAAAGTGTCAGAAGAGAAGTCCACATCATAAAACATTCTGCTGTCAGAATAAGGGAAACTGCATTATTTGCAGTGCTGAAAGTTGCTAGTTCCAGTTAGGATGTTAGTTAGTTCCAGTTCCAGTTAGGATGTTAGTCCCATTCATGACAGAGCCTGGCTGATGCACAAGTGAGAGGAGAAAATGTGACTGGTGTATTTGAATGTGACAGAGATAAAAATAAAACTCCTAAAAACCCAAAAAGGGTGATATTCTTAGTGCCATCTATTGCCTGTGGGGTCTTGTAATTTCACCACACCACAAATGTGTTAAGCAACACTGTGCGAAATTGTGGGGAGCAGTCTCTGTCCAAATGTTCTCATATTATGTCACAGCCTCTCAGCTCTTTCAAGCCATCAGTCTCATTTCCAACCAGTTTTGGCTCCCACTTCTTCATTATCTCCCAGCAGGGGCCCAGCACTGTGAATCTGTGAAGCTCTTTCACCAGCTTCAGTTAGTTCAAGAACTTCTGCCTCTAAATTCCTCACTGAGCTCCATTCACTAAAAGTGTTTGCCAAGGAATCAAAACTGCAAAACTCAGCCTGGTCCACCATGAGATCCACTGAAATGGGGCAACTTGTTCATCCTCAGTGCTGCAGGAGAGATGAATTTGGCTGTGAAAATACTGGCCTGCCAATCTTACTCTCTAACTGTGAACCAGTTCCCTAGAGATTCAGTAGTTTGGGCACAAATACGGCGTGAAAATGTTTTCCTCTGTGGTCCATTATCGAGCAGGGTCAAATAAACCACTGGGTTTATTTAATGGTAGATTTCCACTAAATGTCAGACCTCTGGCTTTGACATCTGTTTTGAGTTAGCACAGCAGCTGTTTGAAGCAGCTGCAGCAGTTGTGAATTTGCTGGGAGCAGCAAAGTAAAAGAGGAGTGGATGGGAAACCTTTTAGACTAAAAGGAAAGAAAAATTCCTTAAGGACAGCAATCATCAGGTATTCAGCAGAATTTCTCTCTCCAGAAATGAAACAGCTTTCGGCACCAACAGCCAGCTGAGCGAGGAGCAGGGAAGTCCTGTTCTCCTTAGGAAATGCCAAGAACTGTCAAAAGCTTAAACTGAAGAAACAAACAAATGAAAAACCCTATAAAAGGTATAAGGTACACAAGCTACTGCTTCTGAGGTCTGCTTGTGCAGGTCTATGACACAATCTGTTTACATTTGCTTCTCTAAAATACATCCAAAAGGATGCTATGAAGCCTTGATGTCCTTTTTAAAACAACTCTGTGCAGCAAAAGGCTGAAAAATATCATAATTATGAGGAATCTATCTCAAGGTGAGAGACAATTGCTACTACATTTTACTGTTTTGCTTCAGAAGTCAAAAGAGCCACTACTCACTTTAGTAAACTATTTCCCAACCTGAGCAAGTCTTACTCTTCAGGTGCTTGTGGCAATATTTAGGCTAAATATGTCTGTGATGCTCAACTACACATCTGTGCACCCAAGCACAGAAATTCAGTCCTTTTCTCTTTTCACTTCTTGTTCAGCTCAGAACTTTTCTCACAGTGAAAGCCTCCCAAGTTCAGTTTGCTTTTGTCATATTGTTCTGAACTCCTCCAAATTGTTGTTATTCTAATGGCAACAGGACACCCAGATTTATGTCCCCAATTCAAAAAGCCTGCCACTCCCTATGCTGTGACAAGCTGATACTCAGTTTGAATTATGCTTATTTCTACAGGCCACAAAGAAAACATATTTCATAGAATTTTTAAGATTGGAATGGACTTTCAAGATCATTGAGTCCAGCTCTTAACCCAGCATTGCCAAGCCCCCCATCAAACCAAGTCCCAGGTGCCATATCTGCATGACTTTCAAATACCTCCATGGTTGTTGACTCAAACA